>NW_026777735.1:0-119262 GCF_028023285.1 Balaenoptera ricei
TCCTAACCCTAACCCTAACCCTAACCCTAACCCAACCCTAACCCTAAACCCTAACCCTAACCCTAACCCTAACCCTACCCCTAACCCTAACCCTAACCCTAACCCTAACCCTACCCTAACCCTAACCCTAACCCTAACCCTAACCCTAACCCTAACCCTAACCCTAACCCTAACCCTAACCCTAACCCTAACCCTAACCCTAACCTAACCCTAACCCTAACCCTAACCCTAACCCTAACCCTAACCCTAACCCTAACCCTAACCCTAACCCTAACCCTAACCCTAACCCTACCCTAACCCTAACCCTAACCCTAACCCTAACCCTAACCCTAACCCTAACCCTAACCCTAACCCTAACCTAACCCTAACCCTAACCCTAACCCTAACCCTAACCCTAACCCTAACCCTAACCCTAACCCTAACCCTAACCCTAACCCTAACCCTAACCCTAACCCTAAACCCTAACCCTAACCCTAACCCTAACCCTAACCTAACCTAACCCTAACCCTAACCCTAACCCTAACCCTAACCCTAACCCTAACCCTAACCCTAACCCTAACCCTAACCCTAACCCTACCCTAACCCTAACCCTAACCCTAACCCTAACCCTAACCCTAACCCTAACCCTAACCCTAACCCTAACCCTAACCCTAACCCTAACCCTAACCCTAACCCTAACCCTAACCCTAACCCTAACCCTAACCCTAACCCTAACCCTAACCCTAACCCTAACCCTAACCCTAACCCTAACCCTAACCCTAACCTAACCCTAACCCTAACCCTAACCCTAACCCTAACCCTAACCCTAACCCTAACCCTAACCCTAACCCTAACCCTAACCCTAACCCTAACCCTAACCCTAACCCTAACCCTAACCCTAACCCTAACCCTAACCCTAACCCTAACCCTAACCCTAACCCTAACCCTAACCCTAACCCTAACCCTAACCCTAACCCTAACCCTAACCCTAACCCTAACCCTAACCCTAACCCTAACCCTAACCCTAACCCTAACCCTAACCCTAACCCTAACCCTAACCCTAACCCTAACCCTAACCCTAACCTAACCCTAACCCTAACCCTAACCCTAACCCTAACCCTAACCCTAACCCTAACCCTAACCCTAACCCTAACCCTAACCCTAACCCTAACCCTAACCCTAACCCTAACCCTAACCCTAACCCTAACCCTAACCCTAACCCTAACCCTAACCCTAACCCTAACCTAACCCTAACCCTAACCCTACCTAACCCTAACCCTAACCCTAACCCTAACCCTAACCTAACCCTAACCCTAACCCTACCCTAACCCTAACCCTAACCCTAACCCTAACCCTAACCTAACCCTAACCCTAACCCTAACCCTAACCCTAACCCTAACCCTAACCCTAACCCTAACCCTAACCCTAACCCTAACCCTAACCCTAACCCTAACCCTAACCCTAACCCTAACCCTAACCCTAACCCTAACCCTAACCCTAACCCTAACCCTAACCCTAACCCTAACCCTAACCCTAACCCTAACCCTAACCCTAACCCTAACCCTAACCCTAACCCTAGCCCTAGCCCTAGCCCTAGCCCTAGCCCTAGCCCTAGCCCTAGCCCTAGCCCTAGCCCTAGCCCTAGCCCTAGCCCTAGCCCTAGCCCTAGCCCTAACCCTAACCCTAGCCCTAGCCCTAGCCCTAACCCTAACACCTACCCTAACCCTAAAACGTACCCTAATCCTAACCCGTACACTAAACCGAGCCCTAACCCTAACTCAAACCCTAAACCTAACCCATACCCTACGCCGTACCCGAACCCCTCCCCGAACCCGTACCTTAAGCCGTACCCTAAGCCTAACCCTAAGCTAACCCTAACCCTAGGCTACCCTTGACTGCTTCTGCCTCCAATAGATTTCCTAAGCACTAGTGTTGTAAGGAACAGCTTAAAAAGAGAATCCTAATGTGATTTCTTTATAATGTATGTGTTCCTTATTTTATCCTAGTGTCTAAACTCTTTCTCCATGGCTGGACCCCCAAATAATATTCCTTTACGTGCTAAGGGGTATCTAGAGAGTGGATAGGTTTAATAACTACCCTAACCCTAACGCGTACCCTAACCCTAACCCTACCCTAACCCTAACACGTACCCTAATCCTAACCCGTACCCTAAACCGAGCCCTAACCCTAACACTAACCCTAACCCTAACCCTAACCATACCCTACGCCGTACCGAACCCCTCCCCGAACCCGTACCCTAAGCCGTACCTAAGCCTAACCCTAAGCCTAACCCTAACCCTAGGCTACCCTTGACTGCTTCTGCCTCCAATAGATTTCCTAAGCACTAGTGTTTGAAGGAACAGCTTAAAAGAGAATCCTAATGTGATTTCTTTATAATGGGTGTGTTCCTTATCTTATCCTAGTGTCTAAACTCTTCTCCATGGCTGGACCCCCAAATAATATTCCTTTACGTGCTAAGGGGTATCTAGAGAGTGGGATAGGTTTAATAACTACCCTAAACCTAACGCGTACCCTAACCCTAACCCCTACCCTAACCCTAACACGTACCCTAATCCTAACCCGTACCCTAAACCGAGCCCTAACCCTAACACTAACCCTAACCCTAACCCTAACCCATACCCTACGCCGTACCCGAACCCCTCCCCGAACCCGTACCCTAAGCCGTACCCTAAGCCTAACCCTAAGCCTAACCCTAACCCTAGGCTACCCTTGACTGCTTCTGCCTCCAATAGATTTCCTAAGCACTAGTGTTTGAAGGAACAGCTTAAAAAGAGAATCCTAATGTGATTTCTTTACAATGGGTGTGTTCCTTATCTTATCCTAGTGTCTAAACTCTTCTCCATAGCTGGACCCCCAATAATATTCCTTTACATGCTAAGGGGTATCTAGAGAGTGGGATAGGTTTAATAACTACCCTAACCCTAACGCGTACCCTAACCCTAACCCCTACCGTAACCCTAAAACGTACCCTAATCCTACCCGTACACTAACCGAGCCCTAACCCTAACTCAAACCCTAACCCTAACCCTAACCCATACCCTACGCCGTACCCGAACCCCTCCCCGAACCGTACCCTAAGCCGTACCCTAACCCTAACCCTAAGCCTAACCCTAACCCTAGGCTACCCTTGACTGCTTCTGCCTCCAATAGATTTCCTAAGCACTAGTGTTTGAAGGAACAGCTTAAAAAGAGAATCCTAATGTGATTTCTTTATAATGGGTGTGTTCCTTATCTTATCCTAGTGTCTAAACTCTTCTCCATGGCTGGACCCGCAAATAATATTCCTTTACGTGCTAAGGGGTATCTAGAGAGTGGGATAGGTTTACTAACTACCCTAACCCTAATGCGTACCCTAACCCTAACCCCTACCCTAACCCTAACACGTACCCTAATCCTAACCCGTACCCTAAACCGAGCCCTAACCCTAACACGAACCCTAACCCTAACCCTAACCCATACCCTACACCGTACCCGAACCCCTCCCCGAACCCCTACCCTAAGCCGTACCCTAACCCTAACCCTAAGCCTAACCCTAACCCTAGGCTACCCTTGACTGCTTCTGCCTCCAATAGATTTCCTAAGCACTAGTGTTTGAAGGAACAGCTTAAAAAGAGAATCCTAATGTGATTTCTTTATAATGTATGTGTTCCTTATTTTATCCTAGTGTCTAAACTCTTCTCCATGGCTGGACCCGCAAATAATATTCCTTTACGTGCTAAGGGGTATCTAGAGAGTGGGATAGGTTTAATAACTACCCTAACCTAACGCGTACCCTAACCCTAACCCCTACCCTAACCCTAACACGTACCCTAATCCTAACCCGTACCCTAAACCGAGCCCTAACCCTAACACTAACCCTAACCCTAACCCTAACCCATACCCTACGCCGTACCCGAACCCCTCCCCGAACCCGTACCCTAAGCCGTACCCTAAGCCTAACCCTAAGCCTAACCCTAACCCTAGGCTACCCTTGACTGCTTCTGCCTCCAATAGATTTCCTAAGCACTAGTGTTTGAAGGAACAGCTTAAAAAGAGAATCCTAATGTGATTTCTTTATAATGGGTGTGTTCCTTATCTTATCCTAGTGTCTAAACTCTTCTCCATGGCTGGACCCCCAAATAATATTCCTTTATATGCTAAGGGGTATCTAGAGAGTGGATAGGTTTAATAACTACCCTAACCCTAACGCGTACACTAACCCTAACCCCTACCCTAACCCTAAAACGTACCCTAATCCTAACCCGTACACTAAACCGAGCCCTAACCCTAACTCAAACCCTAACCCTAACCCTAACCCATACCCTACGCCGTACCCGAACCCCTCCCCGAACCCGTACCCTAAGCCGTACCCTAACCCTAACCATAAGCCTAACCCTAACCCTAGGCTACCCTTGACTGCTTCTGCCTCCAATAGATTTCCTAAGCAGTAGTGTTTGAAGGAACAGCTAAAAAGAGAATCCTAATGTGATTTCTTTATAATGGGTGTGTTCCTTATCTTATCCTAGTGTCTAAACTCTTCTCCATGGCTGGACCCCCAAATAATATTCCTTTACGTGCTAAGGGGTATCTAGAGAGTGGGATAGGTTTAATAACTACCCTAACCCTAATGTGTACCCTAACCCTAACCCCTACCCTAACCCTAACACGTACCTAATCCTAACCCGTACCCTAAACCGAGCCCTAACCCTAACACGAACCCTAACCCTAACCCTAACCCATACCCTACACCGTACCCGAACCCCTCCCCGAACCCCTACCCTAAGCCGTACCCTAACCCTAACCCTAAGCCTATCCTAACCCTAGGCTACCCTTGACTGCTTCTGCCTCCAATAGATTTCCTAAGCACTAGTGTTTGAAGGAACAGCTTAAAAAGAGAATCCTAATGTGATTTCTTTATAATGGGTGTGTTCCTTATCTTATCCTAGTGTCTAAACTCTTCTCCATGGCTGGACCCGCAAATAATATTCCTTTACGTGCTAAGGGGTATCTAGAGAGTGGGATAGGTTTACTAACTACCCTAACCCTAATGAGTACCCTAACCCTAACCCCTACCCTAACCCTAACACGTACCCTAATCCTAACCCGTACCCTAAACCGAGCCCTAACCCTAACACGAACCCTAACCCTAACCCTAACCCATACCCTACGCCGTACCCGAACCCCTCCCCGAACCCCTACCCTAAGCCGTACCCTAACCCTAACCCTAAGCCTAACCCTAAACCCTAGGCTACCCTTGACTGCTTCTGCCTCCAATAGATTTTCTAAGCACTAGTGTTTTAAGGAACGGCTTAAAAAGAGAATCTTAATGTGATTTCTTTATAATGGGTGTGTTCCTTATCTTATCCTAGTGTCTAAACTCTTCTCCATGGCTGGACGCCCAAATAATATTCCTTTACGTGCTAAGGGGTATCTAGAGAGTGGGATAGGTTTAATAACTACCCTAACCCTAACGCGTACCCTAACCCTAACCCCTACCCTAACCCTAACACGTACCCTAATCCTAACCCATACCCTAAACCGAGCCCTAACCCTTACACTAACCCTAACCCTAACACTAACCCATACCCTACGCCGTACCCGAACCCCTCCCCGAACCCGTACCCTAAGCCGTACCCTAACCCAAACCCTAAGCCTAACCCTAACCCTAGGCTACCCTTGACTGCTACTGCCTCCAATAGATTTCCTAAGCACTAGTGTTTGAAGGAACAGCTTAAAAAGAGAATCCTAATGTGATTTCTTTATAATGGGTGTGTTCCTTATCTTATCCTAGTGTCTAAACTCTTCTCCATGGCTGGACGCCCAAATAATATTCCTTTACGTGCTAAGGGGTATCTAGAGAGTGGGATAGGTTTAATAACTACCCTAACCCTAAAGCGTACCCTAACCCTAACCCCTACCCTAACCCTAACACGTACCCTAATCCTAACCCGTACCCTAAACCGAGACCTAAAGCTAAAACTAACCCTAACCCTAACCCTAACCCATACCCTACGCCGTACCCGAACCCCTACACGAACCCGTACCCTAAGCCGTACCCTAACCCTAACCATAAGCCTAACCCTAACCCTAGGCTACCCTTGACTGCTTCTGCCTCCAATAGATTTCCTAAGCACTAGTGCTTTAAGGAAAAGCTTAAAAAGAGAATCCTAATGTGATTTATTTATAATGGAGTGTTCCTTATCTTATCTTAGTGTCTAAACTCTTCTCCATGGCTGGACCCCCAAATAATATTCCTTTACGTGCTAAGGGGTATCTAGAGAGTGGGATAGGTTTAATAACTACCCTAACCCTAACACGTACCCTAACCCTAACCCCTACCCTAACCCTAACACGTACCCTAATCCTAACCCGTACCCTGAACCGAGCCCTAACCCTAACACTAACCCTAACCCTAACCCTAACCCATACCCTACGCCGTACCCGAACCCTCCCCGAACCCGTACCCTAAGCCGTACCCTAAGCCTAACCCTAAGCCTAACCCTAACCCTAGGCTACCCTTGACTGCTTCTGCCTCCAATAGATTTCCTAAGCACTAGTGTTTTAAGGAACGGCTTAAAAACAGAATCCTAATGTGATTTCTTTATAATGGGTGTGTTCCTTATCTTATCCTAGTGTCTAAACTCTTCTCCATGGCTGGACCCCAAATAATATTCCTTTACGTGCTAAGGGGTATCTAGAGAGTGGGATAGGTTTAATAACTACCCTAACCCTAACGCGTACCCTAACCCTAACCCCTACCCTAACCCTAAAACGTACCCTAATCCTAACCCGTACACTAAACCGAGCCCTAACCCTAACTCAAACCCTAACCCTAACCCTAACCCATACCCTACGCCGTACCCGAACCCCTCCCCGAACCCGTACCCTAAGCCGTACCCTAACCCTAACCCTAAGCCTAACCCTAACCCTAGGCTACCCTTGACTGCTTCTGCCTCCATAGATTTCCTAAGCACTAGTGTTTGAAGGAACAGCTTAAAAAGAGAATCCTAATGTGATTTCTTTATAATGGGTGTGTTCCTTATCTTATCCTAGTGTCTAAACTCTTCTCCATGGCTGGACCCCCAAATAATATTCCTTTACGTGCTAAGGGGTATCTAGAGAGTGGGATAGGTTTAATAACTACCCTAACCCTAACGCGTACCCTAACCTAACCCCTACCCTAACCCTAACATGTACCCTAATCCTAACCCGTACACTAAACCGAGCCCTAACCCTAACTCAAACCCTAACCCTAACCCATACCCTACGCCGTACCCGAACCCCTCCCCGAACCCGTAGACTAAGCCGTACCCTAAGCCTAACCCTAAGCCTAACCCTAACCCTAGGCTACCCTTGACTGCTTCTGCCTCCAATAGATTTCCTAAGCACTAGTGTTTGAAGGAACAGCTTAAAAAGAGAATCCTAATGTGATTTCTTTATAATGGGTGTGTTCCTTATCTTATCCTAGTGTCTAAACTCTTCTCCATGGCTGGACCCCCAAATAATATTCCTTTACGTGCTAAGGGGTATCTAGAGAGTGGGATAGGTTTAATAACTACCCTAACCCTAACACGTACCCTAACCCTAACCCCTACCCTAACCCTAACACGTACCCTAATCCTAACCCGTACCCTGAACCGAGCCCTAACCCTAAGACTAACCCTAACCCTAACCCTAACCCATACCCTACGCCGTACCCGAACCCCTCCCCGAACCCGTACCCTAAGCCGTACCCTAAGCCTAACCCTAAGCCTAACCCTAACCCTAGGCTACCCTTGACTGCTTCTGCCTCCAATAGATTTCCTAAGCACTAGTGTTTTAAGGAACGGCTTAAAAAGAGAATCCTAATGTGATTTCTTTATAATGGGTGTGTTCCTTATTTATCCTAGTGTCTAAACTCTTCTCCATGGCTGGACCCCCAAATAATATTCCTTTACGTGCTAAGGGGTATCTAGAGAGTGGGATAGGTTTACTAACTACCCTAACCTAATGCGTACCCTAACCCTAACCCCTACCCTAACCCTAACACGTACCCTAATCCTAACCCGTACCCTAAACCGAGCCCTAACCCTAACACGAACCCTAACACTAACCCTAACCCATACCCTACGCCGTACCCGAACCCCTCCCCGAACCCCTACCCTAAGCCGTACCCTAACCCTAACCCTAAGCCTAACACTAACCCTAGGCTACCCTTGACTGCTTCTGCCTCCAATAGATTTCCTAAGCACTAGTGTTTTAAGGAACAACTTAAAAAGAGAATCCTAATGTGATTTGTTTATAATGTATGTGTTCCTTATTTTATCCTAGTGTCTAAACTCTTCTCCATGGCTGGACCCGCAAATAATATTCCTTTACGTGCTAAGGGGTATCTAGAGAGTGGGATAGGTTTAATAACTTCCCTAACCCTAACGCGTACCCTAACCCTAACCCCTACCCTAACCCTAACACGTACCCTAATCCTAACCCGTACCCTGAACCGAGCCCTAACCCTAACACTAACCCTAACCCTAACCCTAACCCATACCCTACGCCGTACCCGAACCCCTCCCCGAACCCGTACCCTAAGCCGTACCCTAAGCCTAACCCTAAGCCTAACCCTAACCCTAGGCTACCCTTGACTGCTTCTGCCTCCAATAGATTTCCTAAGCACTAGTGTTGAAGAAACAGCTTAAAAAGAGAATCCTAATGTGATTTCTTTATAATGGGTGTGTTCCTTATCTTATCCTAGTGTCTAAACTCTTCTCCATGGCTGGACCCCCAAATAATATTCCTTTACGTGCTAAGGGGTATCTAGAGAGTGGGATAGGTTTAATAACTACCCTAACCCTAACACGTACCCTAACCCTAACCCCTACCCTAACCCTAACACGTACCCTAATCCTAACCCGTACCCTGAACCGAGCCCTAACCCTAACACTAACCCTAACCCTAACCCTAACCCATACCCTACGCCGTACCCGAACCCCTCCCCGAACCCGTACCCTAAGCCGTACCCTCAGCCTAACCCTAAGCCTAACCCTAACCCTAGGCTACCCTTGACTGCTTCTGCCTCCAATAGATTTCCTAAGCACTAGTGTTTGAAGGAACAGCTTAAAAAGAGAATCCTAATGTGATTTCTTTATAATGGGTGTGTTCCTTATCTTATCCTAGTGTCTAAACTCTTCTCCATGGCTGGACCCACAAATAATACACCTTTACGTGCTAAGGGGTATCTAGAGAGTGGGATAGGTTTAATAACTACCCTAACCCTAACGCGTACCCTAACCCTAACACCTACCCTAACCCTAAAACGTACCCTAATCCTAACCCGTACACTAAACCGAGCCCTAACCCTAACTCAAACCCTAAACCTAACCCATACCCTACGCCGTACCCGAACCCCTCCCCGAACCCGTACCTTAAGCCGTACCCTAAGCCTAACCCTAAGCCTAACCCTAACCCTAGGCTACCCTTGACTGCTTCTGCCTCCAATAGATTTCCTAAGCACTAGTGTTTGAAGGAACAGCTTAAAAAGAGAATCCTAATGTGATTTCTTTATAATGGGTGTGTTCCTTATCTTATCCTAGTGTCTAAACTCTTCTCCATGGCTGGACCCCCAAATAATATTCCTTTACGTGCTAAGTGGTATCTAGAGAGTGGGATAGGTTTAATAACTACCCTAACCCTAATGCGTACCCTAACCCTAACCCCTACCCTAACCCTAACACTTACCCTAATCCTAACCCGTACCCTAAACCGAGCCCTAACCCTAACACGAACCCTAACCCTAACCCTAACCCATACCCTACGCCGTACCCGAACCCCTCCCCGAACCCCTACCCTAAGCCGTACCCTAACCCTAAACCTAAGCCTAACCCTAACCCTAGGCTACCCTTGACTGCTTCTGCCTCCAATAGATTTCCTAATTACTAGTGTTTGAAGGAACGGCTTAAAAAGAGAATCCTAATGTGATTTCTTTATAATGGGTGTGTTCCTTATCTTATCCTAGTGTCTAAACTCTTCTCCATGGCTGGACCCCCAAATAATATTCCTTTACGTGCTAAGGGTATCTAGAGAGTGGGATAGGTTTAATAACTACCCTAAACCTAACGCGTAACCTAACCCTAACCCCTACCCTAACCCTAACCCGTACCCTAATCCTAACCCGTACCCTAAACCGAGCCCTAACCCTAACACTAACCCTAACCCTAACCCTAACCCATACCCTACGCCGTACCCGAACCCCTCCCCGAACCCGTACCCTAAGCCGTACCCAAAGCCTAACCCTAAGCCTAACCCTAACCCTAGGCTACCCTTGACTGCTTCTGCCTCCAATAGATTTCCTAAGCACTAGTGTTTGAAGGAACAGCTTAAAAAGAGAATCCTAATGTGATTTCTTTATAATGGGTGTGTTCCTTATCTTATCCTAGTGTCTAAACTCTTCTCCATGGCTGGACCCCCAAATAATATTCCTTTACATGCTAAGGGGTATCTAGAGAGTGGGATAGGTTTAATAACTACCCTAACCCTAACGCGTACCCTAACCCTAACCCCTACCCTAACCCTAAAACGTACCCTAATCCTAACCCGTACACTAAACCGAGCCCTAAACCTAACTCAAACCCTAACCCTAACCCTAACCCATACCCTACGCCGTACCCGAACCCCTCCCCGAACCCGTACCCTAAGCCGTACCCTAAGCCTAACCCTAAGCCTAACCCTAACCCTAGGCTACCCTTGACTGCTTCTGCCTCCAATAGATTTCCTAAGCACTAGTGTTTTAAGGAACGGCTTAAAAACAGAATCCTAATGTGATTTCTTTATAATGGGTGTGTTCCTTATCTTATCCTAGTGTCTAAACTCTTCTCCATGGCTGGACCCCCAAATAATATTCCTTTACGTGCTAAGGGGTATCTAGAGAGTGGGATAGGTTTAATAACTACCCTAACCCTAACGCGTACCCTAACCCTAACCCCTACCCTAACCCTAACACGTACCCTAATCCTAACCCGTACCCTAAACTGAGCCCTAACCCTAACACTAACCCTAACCCTAACCCTAACCCATACCCTACACTGTACCCGAACCCCTCCCCGAAACCGTACCCTAAGCCGTACCCTAACCCTAACCCTAAGCCTAACCCTAACCCTAGGCTACCCTTGACTGCTTCTGCCTCCAATAGATTTCCTAAGCACTAGTGTTTGAAGGAACAGCTTAAAAAGAGAATCCTAATGTGATTTCTTTATAATGGGTGTGTTCCTTATCTTATCCTAGTGTCTAAACTCTTCTCCATGGCTGGACCCCCAAATAATATTCCTTTACGTGCTAAGGGGTATCTAGAGAGTGGGATAGGTTTAATAACTACCCTAAACCTAACGCGTACCCTAACCCTAACCCCTACCCTAACCCTAACCCGTACCCTAATCCTAACCCGTACCCTAAACCGAGCCCTAACCCTAACACTAACCCTAACCCTAACCCTAACCCATACCCTACGCCGTACCCGAACCCCTCCCCGAACCCGTACCCTAAGCCGTACCCTAAGCCTAACCCTAAGCCTAACCCTAACCCTAGGCTACCCTTGACTGCTTCTGCCTCCAATAGATTTCCTAAGCACTAGTGTTTTAAGGAACGGCTTAAAAACAGAATCCTAATGTGATTTCTTTATAATGGGTGTGTTCCTTATTTATCCTAGTGTCTAAACTCTTCTCCATGGCTGGACCCCCAAATAATATTCCTTTACGTGCTAAGGGGTATCTAGAGAGTGGGATAGGTTTACTAACTACCCTAACCTAATGCGTACCCTAACCCTAACCCCTACCCTAACCCTAACACGTACCCTAATCCTAACCCGTACCCTAAACCGAGCCCTAACCCTAACACGAACCCTAACACTAACCCTAACCCATACCCTTCGCCGTACCCGAACCCCTCCCCGAACCCCTACCCTAAGCCGTACCCTAACCCTAACCCTAAGCCTAACCCTAACCCTAGGCTACCCTTGACTGCTTCTGCCTCCAATAGATTTCCTAAGCACTAGTGTTTTAAGGAACAACTTAAAAAGAGAATCCTAATGTGATTTGTTTATAATGTATGTGTTCCTTATTTTATCCTAGTGTCTAAACTCTTCTCCATGGCTGGACCCGCAAATAATATTCCTTTACGTGCTAAGGGGTATCTAGAGAGTGGGATAGGTTTAATAACTTCCCTAACCCTAACGCGTACCCTAACCCTAACCCCTACCCTAACCCTAACACGTACCCTAATCCTAACTCGTACCCTGAACCGAGCCCTAACCCTAACACTAACCCTAACCCTAACCCTAACCCATACCCTACGCCGTACCCGAACCCCTCCCCGAACCCGTACCCTAAGCCGTACCCTAAGCCTAACCCTAAGCCTAACCCTAACCCTAGGCTACCCTTGACTGCTTCTGCCTCCAATAGATTTCCTAAGCACTAGTGTTTGAAGAAACAGCTTAAAAAGAGAATCCTAATGTGATTTCTTTATAATGGGTGTGTTCCTTATCTTATCCTAGTGTCTAAACTCTTCTCCATGGCTGGACCCCCAAATAATATTCCTTTACGTGCTAAGGGGTATCTAGAGAGTGGGATAGGTTTAATAACTACCCTAACCCTAACACGTACCCTAACCCTAACCCCTACCCTAACCCTAACACGTACCCTAATCCTAACCCGTACCCTGAACCGAGCCCTAACCCTAACACTAACCCTAACCCTAACCCTAACCCATACCCTACGCCGTACCCGAACCCCTCCCCGAACCCGTACCCTAAGCCGTACCCTAAGCCTAACCCTAAGCCTAACCCTAACCCTAGGCTACCCTTGACTGCTTGTGCCTCCAATAGATTTCCTAAGCACTAGTGTTTGAAGGAACAGCTTAAAAAGAGAATCCTAATGTGATTTCTTTATAATGGGTGTGTTCCTTATCTTATCCTAGTGTCTAAACTCTTCTCCATGGCTGGACCCCCAAATAATATTCCTTTACGTGCTAAGGGGTATCTAGAGAGTGGGATAGGTTTAATAACTACCCTAACCCTAACACGTACCCTAACCCTAACCCTTACCCTAACCCTAACCCCTACCCTAACCCTAACACGTACCCTAATCCTAACCCGTACCCTGAACCGAGCCCTAACCCTAACACTAACCCTAACCCTAACCCTAACCCATACCCTACACCGTACCCGAACCCCTCCCCGAACCCGTACCCTAAGCCGTACCCTAACCCTAACCCTAAGCCTAACCCTAACCCTAGGCTACCCTTGACTGCTTCTGCCTCCAATAGATTTCCTAAGCACTAGTGTTTGAAGAAACAGCTTAAAAAGAGAATCCTAATGTGATTTCTTTATAATGGGTGTGTTCCTTATCTTATCCTAGTGTCTAAACTCTTCTCCATGGCTGGACCCCCAAATAATATTCCTTTACGTGCTAAGGGGTATCTAGAGAGTGGGATAGGTTTAATAACTACCCTAACCCTAACACGTACCCTAACCCTAACCCCTACCCTAACCCTAACACGTACCCTAATCCTAACCCGTACCCTGAACCGAGCCCTAACCCTAACACTAACCCTAACCCTAACCCTAACCCATACCCTACGCCGTACCCGAACCCCTCCCCGAACCCGTACCCTAAGCCGTACCCTAAGCCTAACCCTAAGTCTAACCCTGACCCTAGGCTACCCTTGACTGCTTCTGCCTCCAATAGATTTCCTAAGCACTAGTGTTTCAAGGAACAGCTTAAAAAGAGAATCCTAATGTGATTTCTTTATAATGGGTGTGTTCCTTATCTTATCCTAGTGTCTAAACTCTTCTCCATGGCTGGACCCCCAAATAATATTCCTTTACATGCTAAGGGGTATCTAGAGAGTGGGATAGGTTTAATAACTACCCTAACCCTAACGCGTACCCTAACCCTAACCCCTACCCTAACCCTAAAACGTACCCTAATCCTAACCCGTACCCTAAACCGAGCCCTAACCCTAACACTAACCCTAACCCTAACCCTAACCCATACACTACGCCGTACCCGAACCCATACCCGAACCCGTACCCTAAGCCGTACCCTAAGCCTAACCCTAACCCTAGGCTACCCTTGACTGCTTCTGCCTCCAATAGATTTCCTAAGCACTAGTGTTTGAAGGAACAGCTTAAAAAGAGAATCCTAATGTGATTTCTTTATAATGGGTGTGTTCCTTATCTTATCCTAGTGTCTAAACTCTTCTCCATGGCTGGACCCCCAAATAATATTCCTTTATGTGCTAAGGGGTATCTAGAGAGTGGGATAGGTTTAATAACTACCCTAAACCTAACGCGTACCCTAACCCTAACCCCTACCCTAACCCTAACACGTACCCTAATCCTAACCCGTACCCTAAACCGAGCCCTAACCCTAACACTAACCCTAACCCTAACCCTAACCCATACCCTACGCCGTACCCGAACCCCTCCCCGAACCCGTACCCTAAGCCGTACCCTAAGCCTAACCCTAAGCCTAACCCTAACCCTAGGCTACCCTTGACTGCTTCTGCCTCCAATAGATTTCCTAAGCACTAGTGTTTGAAGGAACAGCTTAAAAAGAGAATCCTAATGTGATTTCTTTATAATGGGTGTGTTCCTTATCTTATCCTAGTGTCTAAACTCTTCTCCATGGCTGGACCCCCAAATAATATTCCTTTACATGCTAAGGGGTATCTAGAGAGTGGGATAGGTTTAATAACTACCCTAACCCTAACGCGTACCCTAACCCTAACCCCTACCCTAACCCTAACACGTACCCTAATCCTAACCCGTACCCTAAACTGAGCCCTAACCCTAACACTAACCCTAACCCTAACCCATACCCTACACTGTACCCGAACCCCTCCCCGAAACCGTACCCTAAGCCGTACCCTAACCCTAACCCTAAGCCTAACCCTAACCCTAGGCTACCCTTGACTGCTTCTGCCTCCAATAGATTTCCTAAGCACTAGTGTTTGAAGGAACAGCTTAAAAAGAGAATCCTAATGTGATTTCTTTATAATGGGTGTGTTCCTTATCTTATCCTAGTGTCTAAACTCTTCTCCATGGCTGGACCCCCAAATAATATTCCTTTACGTGCTAAGGGGTATCTAGAGAGTGGGATAGGTTTAATAACTACCCTAAACCTAACGCGTACCCTAACCCTAACCCCTACCCTAACCCTAACCCGTACCCTAATCCTAACCCGTACCCTAAACCGAGCCCTAACCCTAACACTAACCCTAACCCTAACCCTAACCCATACCCTACGCCGTACCCGAACCCCTCCCCGAACCCGTAGCCTAAGCCGTACCCTAAGCCTAACCCTAAGCCTAACCCTAACCCTAGGCTACCCTTGACTGCTTCTGCCTCCAATAGATTTCCTAAGCACTAGTGTTTGAAGGAACAGCTTAAAAAGAGAATCCTAATGTGATTTCTTTATAATGGGTGTGTTCCTTATCTTATCCTAGTGTCTAAACTCTTCTCCATGGCTGGACCCCCAAATAATATTCCTTTACGTGCTAAGGGGTATCTAGAGAGTGGGATAGGTTTAATAACTATCCTAACCCTAACACGTACCCTAACCCTAACCTCTACCCTAACCCTAACCCCTACCCTAACCCTAACACGTACCCTAATCCTAACCCGTACCCTGAACCGAGCCCTAACCCTAACTCAAACCCTAACCCTAACCCTAACCCATACCCTACGCCGTACCCGAACCCCTCCCCGAACCCGTACCCTAAGCCGTACCCTAACCCTAACCCTAAGCCTAACCCTAACCCTAGGCTACCCTTGACTGCTTCTGCCTCCAATAGATTTCCTAAGCACTAGTGTTTTAAGGAACAACTTAAAAAGAGAATCCTAATGTGATTTGTTTATAATGTATGTGTTCCTTATTTTATCCTAGTGTCTAAACTCTTCTCCATGGCTGGACCCGCAAATAATATTCCTTTACGTGCTAAGGGGTATCTAGAGAGTGGGATAGGTTTAATAACTTCCCTAACCCTAACGCGTACCCTACCCCTAACCCCTACCCTAACCCTAACACGTACCCTAATCCTAACCCGTACCCAGAACCGAGCCGTAACCCTAACACTAACCCTAACCCTAACCCTAACCCATACCCTACGCCGTACCCGAACCCCTCCCCGAACCCGTACCCTAAGCCGTACCCTAAGCCTAACCCTAAGCCTAACCCTAACCCTAGGCTACCCTTGACTGCTTCTGCCTCCAATAGATTTCCTAAGCACTAGTGTTTGAAGGAACAGCTTAAAAAGAGAATCCTAATGTGATTTCTTTATAATGGGTGTGTTCCTTATCTTATCCTAGTGTCTAAACTCTTCTCCATGGCTGGACCCGCAAATAATATTCCTTTACGTGCTAAGGGGTATCTAGAGAGTGGGATAGGTTTACTAACTACCCTAACCCTAATGCGTACCCTAACCCTAACCCCTACCCTAACCCTAACACGTACCCTAATCCTAACCCGTACCCTAAACCGAGCCCTAACCCTAACACGAACCCTAACCCTAACCCTAACCCATACCCTACGCCGTACCCGAACCCCTCCCCGAACCCCTACCCTAAGCCGTACCCTAACCCTAGCCCTAAGCCTAACCGTAACCCTAGGCTACCCTTGACTGCTTCTGCCTCCAATAGATTTCCTAAGCACTAGTGTTTGAAGGAACAGCTTAAAAAGAGAATCCTAATGTGATTTCTTTATAATGGGTGTGTTCCTTATCTTATCCTAGTGTCTAAACTCTTCTCCATGGCTGGACCCCCAAATAATATTACTTTACGTGCTAAGGGGTATCTAGAGAGGGGGATAGGTTTAATAACTACCCTAACCCTAACACGTACCCTAACCCTAACCCCTACCCTAACCCTAACCCCTACCCTAACCCTAACACGTACCCTAATCCTAACCCGTACCCTGCACCGAGCCCTAACCCTAAGACTAACCCTAACCCTAACTCTAACCCATACCCTACGCCGTACCCAAACCCCTCCCCGAACCCGTACCCTAAGCCGTACCCTAAGCCTAACCCTAAGCCTAACCCTAACCCTAGGCTACCCTTGACTGCTTCTGCCTCCAATAGATTTCCTAAGCACTAGTGTTTGAAGGAACAGCTTAAAAAGAGAATCCTAATGTGATTTCTTTATAATGGGTGTGTTCCTTATCTTATCCTAGTGTCTAAACTCTTCTCCATGGCTGGACCCCCAAATAATATTCCTTTACGTGCTAAGGGGTATCTAGAGAGTGGGATAGGTTTACTAACTACCCTAACCCTAACACGTACCCTAACCCTAACCCCTACCCTAACCCTAACACGTACCCTAATCCTAACCCGTACCCTGAACCGAGCCCTAACCCTAACACTAACCCTAACCCTAACCCTAACCCATACCCTACGCCGTACCCGAACCCCTCCCCGAACCCGTAGCCTAAGCCGTACCCTAAGCCTAACCCTAAGCCTAACCCTAACCCTAGGCTACCCTTGACTGCTTCTGCCTCCAATAGATTTCCTAAGCACTAGTGTTTGAAGGAACAGCTTAAAAAGAGAATCCTAATGTGATTTCTTTATAATGGGTGTGTTCCTTATCTTATCCTAGTGTCTAAACTCTTCTCCATGGCTGGACCCCCAAATAATATTCCTTTACGTGCTAATGGATATCTAGAGAGTGGGATAGGTTTAATAACTACCCTAACCCTAACACGTACCCTAACCCTAACCCCTACCCTAACCCTAACACGTACCCTAATCCTAACCCGTACCCTGAACCGAGCCCTAACCCTAACACTAACCCTAACCCTAACCCTAACCCATACCCTACGCCGTACCCGAACCCCTCCCCGAACCCGTACCCTAAGCCGTACCCTAAGCCTAACCCTAAGCCTAACCCTAACCCTAGGCTACCCTTGACTGCTTCTGCCTCCAATAGATTTCCTAAGCACTAGTGTTTTAAGGAACGGCTTAAAAACAGAATCCTAATGTGATTTGTTTATAATGGGTGTGTTCCTTATCTTATCCTAGTGTCTAAACTCTTCTCCATGGCTGGACCCTCAAATAATATTCCTTTACGTGCTAAGGGGTATCTAGAGAGTGGGATAGGTTTAATAACTACCCTAACCCTAACGCGTACCCTAACCCTAACCCCTACCCTAACCCTAAAACGTACCCTAATCCTAACCCGTACCCTAAACTGAGCCCTAACCCTAACACTAACCCTAACCCTAACGCTAACCCATACCCTACACCGTACCCGAACACCTCCCCGAAACCGTACCCTAAGCCGTACCCTAACCCTAACCCTAAGCCTAACCCTAACCCTAGGCTACCCTTGACTGCTTCTGCCTCCAATAGATTTCCTAAGCACTAGTGTTTGAAGGAACAGCTTAAAAAGAGAATCCTAATGTGATTTCTTTATAATGGGTGTGTTCCTTATCTTATCCTAGTGTCTAAACTCTTCTCCATGGCTGGACCCGCAAATAATATTCCTTTACGTGCTAAGGGGTATCTAGAGAGTGGGATAGGTTTACTAACTACCCTAACCCTAATGCGTACCCTAACCCTAACCCCTACCCTAACCCTAACACGTACCCTAATCCTAACCCGTACCCTAAACCGAGCCCTAACCCTAACACGAACCCTAACCCTAACCCTAACCCATACCCTACGCCGTACCCGAACCCCTCCCCGAACCCCTACCCTAAGCCGTACCCTAACCCTAACCCTAAGCCTAACCCTAACCCTAGGCTACCCTTGACTGCTTCTGCCTCCAATAGATTTTCTAAGCACTAGTGTTTTAAGGAACGGCTTAAAAAGAGAATCTTAATGTGATTTCTTTATAATGGGTGTGTTCCTTATCTTATCCTAGTGTCTAAACTCTTCTCCATGGCTGGACCCCCAAATAATATTCCTTTACGTGCTAAGGGGTATCTAGAGAGTGGGATAGGTTTAATAACTACCCCAACCCTAACGCGTACCCTAACCCTAACCCCTACCCTAACCCTAACACGTACCCTAATCCTAACCCGTACCCTAAACCGAGCCCTAACCCTAACACTAACCCTAACCCTAACCCTAACCCATACCCTACGCCGTACCCGAAACCCTCCCCGAACCCGTAGCCTAAGCCGTACCCTAAGCCTAACCCTAAGCCTAACCCTAACCCTAGGCTACCCTTGACTGCTTCTGCCTCCAATAGATTTCCTAAGCACTAGTGTTTGAAGGAACAGCTTAAAAAGAGAATCCTAATGTGATTTCTTTATAATGGGTGTGTTCCTTATCTTATCCTAGTGTCTAAACTCTTCTCCATGGCTGGACCCCCAAATAATATTCCTTTACGTGCTAACGGATATCTAGAGAGTGGGATAGGTTTAATAACTACCCTAACCCTAACACGTACCCTAACCCTAACCCCTACCCTAACCCTAACACGTACCCTAATCCTAACCCGTACCCTGAACCGAGCCCTAACCCTAACACTAATCCTAACCCTAACCCTAACCCATACCCTACGCCGTACCCGAACCCCTCCCCGAACCCGTACCCTAAGCCGTACCCTAAGCCTAACACTAAGCCTAACCCTAACCCTAGGCTACCCTTGACTGCTTCTGCCTCCAATAGATTTCCTAAGCACTAGTGTTTTAAGGAACGGCTTAAAAACAGAATCCTAATGTGATTTCTTTATAATGGGTGTGTTCCTTATCTTATCCTAGTGTCTAAACTCTTCTCCATGGCTGGACCCCCAAATAATATTCCTTTACGTGCTAAGGGGTATCTAGAGAGTGGGATAGGTTTACTAACTACCCTAACCCTAACGCGTACCCTAACCCTAACCCCTACCCTAACCCTAACACGTACCCTAATCCTAACCCGTACCCTAAACCGAGCCCTAACCCTAACACTAACCCTAACCCTAACCCTAACCCATACCCTACGCCGTACCCGAACCCCTCCCCGAACCCGTACCCTAAGCCGTACCCTAAGCCTAACCCTAAGCCTAACCCTAACCCTAGGCTACCCTTGACTGCTTCTGCCTCCAGTAGATTTCCTAAGCACTAGTGTTTGAAGGAACAGCTTAAAAAGAGAATCCTAATGTGATTTCTTTATAATGGGTGTGTTCCTTATCTTATCCTAGCGTCTAAACTCTTCTCCATAGCTGGACCCCCAAATAATATTCCTTTACATGCTAAGGGGTATCTAGAGAGTGGGATAGGTTTAATAACTACCCTAACCCTAACGCGTACCCTAACCCTAACCCCTACCCTAACCCTAAAACGTACCCTAATCCTAACCCGTACACTAAACCGAGCCCTAACCCTAACTCAAACCCTAACCCTAACCCTAACCCATACCCTACGCCGTACCCGAACCCCTCCCCGAACCCGTACCCTAAGCCGTACCCTAACCCTAACCCTAAGCCTAACCCTAACCCTAGGCTACCCTTGACTGCTTCTGCCTCCAATAGATTTCCTAAGCACTAGTGTTTGAAGGAACAGCTTAAAAAGAGAATCCTAATGTGATTTCTTTATAATGGGTGTGTTCCTTATCTTATCCTAGTGTCTAAACTCTTCTCCATGGCTGGACCCGCAAATAATATTCCTTTACGTGCTAAGGGGTATCTAGAGAGTGGGATAGGTTTACTAACTACCCTAACCCTAATGCGTACCCTAACCCTAACCCCTACCCTAACCCTAACACGTACCCTAATCCTAACCCGTACCCTAAACCGAGCCCTAACCCTAACACGAACCCTAACCCTAACCCTAACCCATACCCTACACCGTACCCGAAACCCTCCCCGAACCCCTACCCTAAGCCGTACCCTAACCCTAACCCTAAGCCTAACCCTAACCCTAGGCTACCCTTGACTGCTTCTGCCTCCAATAGATTTCCTAAGCACTAGTGTTTGAAGGAACAGCTTAAAAAGAGAATCCTAATGTGATTTCTTTATAATGTATGTGCTCCTTATTTTATCCTAGTGTCTAAACTCTTCTCCATGGCTGGACCCGCAAATAATATTCCTTTACGTGCTAAGGGGTATCTAGAGAGTGGGATAGGTTTAATAACTACCCTAAACCTAACGCGTACCCTAACCCTAACCCCTACCCTAACCCTAACACGTACCCTAATCCTAACCCGTACCCTAAACCGAGCCCTAACCCTAACACTAACCCTAACCCTAACCCTAACCCATACCCTACGCCGTACCCGAACCCCTCCCCGAACCCGTACCCTAAGCCGTACCCTAAGCCTAACCCTAAGCCTAACCCTAACCCTAGGCTACCCTTGACTGCTTCTGCCTCCAATAGATTTCCTAAGCACTAGTGTTTGAAGGAACAGCTTAAAAAGAGAATCCTAATGTGATTTCTTTATAATGGGTGTGTTCCTTATCTTATCCTAGTGTCTAAACTCTTCTCCATGGCTGGACCCCCAAATAATATTCCTTTACATGCTAAGGGGTATCTAGAGAGTGGGATAGGTTTAATAACTACCCTAACCCTAACGCGTACCCTAACCCTAACCCCTACCCTAACCCTAAAACGTACCCTAATCCTAACCCGTACACTAAACCGAGCCCTAACCCTAACTCAAACCCTAACCCTAACCCTAACCCATACCCTACGCCGTACCCGAACCCCTCCCCGAACCCGTACCCTAAGCCGTACCCTAACCCTAACCATAAGCCTAACCCTAACCCTAGGCTACCCTTGACTGCTTCTGCCTCCAATAGATTTCCTAAGCACTAGTGTTTGAAGGAACAGCTTAAAAAGAGAATCCTAATGTGATTTCTTTATAATGGGTGTGTTCCTTATCTTATCCTAGTGTCTAAACTCTTCTCCATGGCTGGACCCCCAAATAATATTCCTTTACGTGCTAAGGGGTATCTAGAGAGTGGGATAGGTTTACTAACTACCCTAACCCTAATGTGTACCCTAACCCTAACCCCTACCCTAACCCTAACACGTACCCTAATCCTAACCCGTACCCTAAACCGAGCCCTAACCCTAACACGAACCCTAACCCTAACCCTAACCCATACCCTACACCGTACCCGAACCCCTCCCCGAACCCCTACCCTAAGCCGTACCCTAACCCTAACCCTAAGCCTATCCCTAACCCTAGGCTACCCTTGACTGCTTCTGCCTCCAATAGATTTCCTAAGCACTAGTGTTTGAAGGAACAGCTTAAAAAGAGAATCCTAATGTGATTTCTTTATAATGGGTGTGTTCCTTATCTTATCCTAGTGTCTAAACTCTTCTCCATGGCTGGACCCGCAAATAATATTCCTTTACGTGCTAAGGGGTATCTAGAGAGTGGGATAGGTTTACTAACTACCCTAACCCTAATGCGTACCCTAACCCTAACCCCTACCCTAACCCTAACACGTACCCTAATCCTAACCCGTACCCTAAACCGAGCCCTAACACTAACACGAACCCTAACCCTAACCCTAACCCATACCCTACGCCGTACCCGAACCCCTCCCCGAACCCCTACCCTAAGCCGTACCCTAACCCTAACCCTAAGGCTAACCCTAACCCTAGGCTACCCTTGACTGCTTCTGCCTCCAATAGATTTTCTAAGCACTAGTGTTTTAAGGAACGGCTTAAAAAGAGAATCTTAATGTGATTTCTTTATAATGGGTGTGTTCCTTATCTTATCCTAGTGTCTAAACTCTTCTCCATGGCTGGACCCCCAAATAATATTCCTTTACGTGCTAAGGGGTATCTAGAGAGTGGGATAGGTTTAATAACTACCCCAACCCTAACGCGTACCCTAACCCTAACCCCTACCCTAACCCTAACACGTACCCTAATCCTAACCCGTACCCTAAACCGAGCCCTAACCCTAACACTAACCCTAACCCTAACCCTAACCCATACCCTACGCCGTACCCGAACCCCTCCCCGAACCCGTAGCCTAAGCCGTACCCTAAGCCTAACCCTAAGCCTATCCCTAACCCTAGGCTACCCTTGACTGCTTCTGCCTCCAATAGATTTCCTAAGCACTAGTGTTTGAAGGAACAGCTTAAAAAGAGAATCCTAATGTGATTTCTTTATAATGGGTGTGTTCCTTATCTTATCCTAGTGTCTAAACTCTTCTCCATGGCTGGACCCCCAAATAATATTCCTTTACGTGCTAACGGATATCTAGAGAGTGGGATAGGTTTAATAACTACCCTAACCCTAACACGTACCCTAACCCTAACCCCTACCCTAACCCTAACACGTACCCTAATCCTAACCCGTACCCTGAACCGAGCCCTAACCCTAACACTAATCCTAACCCTAACCCTAACCCATACCCTACGCCGTACCCGAACCCCTCCCCGAACCCGTACCCTAAGCCGTACCCTAAGCCTAACACTAAGCCTAACCCTAACCCTAGGCTACCCTTGACTGCTTCTGCCTCCAATAGATTTCCTAAGCACTAGTGTTTTAAGGAACGGCTTAAAAACAGAATCCTAATGTGATTTCTTTATAATGGGTGTGTTCCTTATCTTATCCTAGTGTCTAAACTCTTCTCCATGGCTGGACCCCCAAATAATATTCCTTTACGTGCTAAGGGGTATCTAGAGAGTGGGATAGGTTTACTAACTACCCTAACCCTAACGCGTACCCTAACCCTAACCCCTACCCTAACCCTAACACGTACCCTAATCCTAACCCGTACCCTAAACCGAGCCCTAACCCTAACACTAACCCTAACCCTAACCCTAACCCATACCCTACGCCGTACCCGAACCCCTCCCCGAACCCGTACCCTAAGCCGTACCCTAAGCCTAACCCTAAGCCTAACCCTAACCCTAGGCTACCCTTGACTGCTTCTGCCTCCAATAGATTTCCTAAGCACTAGTGTTTGAAGGAACAGCTTAAAAAGAGAATCCTAATGTGATTTCTTTATAATGGGTGTGTTCCTTATCTTATCCTAGTGTCTAAACTCTTCTCCATGGCTGGACCCCCAAATAATATTCCTTTACGTGCTAAGGGGTATCTAGAGAGTGGGATAGGTTTAATAACTACCCTAAACCTAACGCGTACCCTAACCCTAACCCCTACCCTAACCCTAACACGTACCCTAATCCTAACCCGTACCCTAAACCGAGCCCTAACCCTAACACTAACCCTAACCCTAACCCTAACCCATACCCTACGCCGTACCCGAACCCCTCCCCGAACCCGTACCCTAAGCCGTACCCTAAGCCTAACCCTAAGCCTAACCCTAACCCTAGGCTACCCTTGACTGCTTCTGCCTCCAGTAGATTTCCTAAGCACTAGTGTTTGAAGGAACAGCTTAAAAAGAGAATCCTAATGTGATTTCTTTATAATGGGTGTGTTCCTTATCTTATCCTAGTGTCTAAACTCTTCTCCATAGCTGGACCCCCAAATAATATTCCTTTACATGCTAAGGGGTATCTAGAGAGTGGGATAGGTTTAATAACTACCCTAACCCTAACGCGTACCCTAACCCTAACCCCTACCCTAACCCTAAAACGTACCCTAATCCTAACCCGTACACTAAACCGAGCCCTAACCCTAACTCAAACCCTAACCCTAACCCTAACCCATACCCTACGCCGTACCCGAACCCCTCCCCGAACCCGTACCCTAAGCCGTACCCTAACCCTAACCCTAAGCCTAACCCTAACCCTAGGCTACCCTTGACTGCTTCTGCCTCCAATAGATTTCCTAAGCACTAGTGTTTGAAGGAACAGCTTAAAAAGAGAATCCTAATGTGATTTCTTTATAATGGGTGTGTTCCTTATCTTATCCTAGTGTCTAAACTCTTCTCCATGGCTGGACCCGCAAATAATATTCCTTTACGTGCTAAGGGGTATCTAGAGAGTGGGATAGGTTTACTAACTACCCTAACCCTAATGCGTACCCTAACCCTAACCCCTACCCTAACCCTAACACGTACCCTAATCCTAACCCGTACCCTAAACCGAGCCCTAACCCTAACACGAACCCTAACCCTAACCCTAACCCATACCCTACACCGTACCCGAACCCCTCCCCGAACCCCTACCCTAAGCCGTACCCTAACCCTAACCCTAAGCCTAACCCTAACCCTAGGCTACCCTTGACTGCTTCTGCCTCCAATAGATTTCCTAAGCACTAGTGTTTGAAGGAACAGCTTAAAAAGAGAATCCTAATGTGATTTCTTTATAATGTATGTGTTCCTTATTTTATCCTAGTGTCTAAACTCTTCTCCATGGCTGGACCCGCAAATAATATTCCTTTACGTGCTAAGGGGTATCTAGAGAGTGGGATAGGTTTAATAACTACCCTAAACCTAACGCGTACCCTAACCCTAACCCCTACCCTAACCCTAACACGTACCCTAATCCTAACCCGTACCCTAAACCGAGCCCTAACCCTAACACTAACCCTAACCCTAACCCTAACCCATACCCTACGCCGTACCCGAACCCCTCCCCGAACCCGTACCCTAAGCCGTACCCTAAGCCTAACCCTAAGCCTAACCCTAACCCTAGGCTACCCTTGACTGCTTCTGCCTCCAATAGATTTCCTAAGCACTAGTGTTTGAAGGAACAGCTTAAAAAGAGAATCCTAATGTGATTTCTTTATAATGGGTGTGTTCCTTATCTTATCCTAGTGTCTAAACTCTTCTCCATGGCTGGACCCCCAAATAATATTCCTTTACATGCTAAGGGGTATCTAGAGAGTGGGATAGGTTTAATAACTACCCTAACCCTAACGCGTACCCTAACCCTAACCCCTACCCTAACCCTAACACGTACCCTAATCCTAACCCATACCCTAAACCGAGCCCTAACCCTTACACTAACCCTAACCCTAACACTAACCCATACCCTACGCCGTACCCGAACCCCTCCCCGAACCCGTACCCTAAGCCGTACCCTAACCCAAACCCTAAGCCTAACCCTAACCCTAGGCTACCCTTGACTGCTACTGCCTCCAATAGATTTCCTAAGCACTAGTGTTTGAAGGAACAGCTTAAAAAGAGAATCCTAATGTGATTTCTTTATAATGGGTGTGTTCCTTATCTTATCCTAGTGTCTAAACTCTTCTCCATGGCTGGACCCCCAAATAATATTCCTTTACGTGCTAAGGGGTATCTAGAGAGTGGGATAGGTTTAATAACTACCCTAACCCTAAAGCGTACCCTAACCCTAACCCCTACCCTAACCCTAACACGTACCCTAATCCTAACTCGTACCCTAAACCGAGACCTAAAGCTAAAACTAACCCTAACCCTAACCCTAACCCATACCCTACGCCGTACCCGAACCCCTACACGAACCCGTACCCTAAGCCGTACCCTAACCCTAACCCTAAGCCTAACCCTAACCCTAGGCTACCCTTGACTGCTTCTGCCTCCAATAGATTTCCTAAGCACTAGTGCTTTAAGGAAAAGCTTAAAAAGAGAATCCTAATGTGATTTCTTTATAATGGGAGTTTTCCTTATCTTATCCTAGTGTCTAAACTCTTCTCCATGGCTGGACCCCCAAATAATATTCCTTTACGTGCTAAGGGGTATCTAGAGAGTGGGATAGGTTTAATAACTACCCTAACCCTAACACGTACCCTAACCCTAACCCCTACCCTAACCCTAACACGTACCCTAATCCTAACCCGTACCCTGAACCGAGCCCTAACCCTAACACTAACCCTAACCCTAACCCTAACCCATACCCTACACCGTACCCGAACCCCTCCCCGAACCCGTACCCTAAGCCGTACCCTAAGCCTAACCCTAAGCCTAACCCTAACCCTTGGCTACCCATGACTGCTTCTGCCTCCAATAGATTTCCTAAGCACTAGTGTTTGAAGGAACAGCTTAAAAAGAGAATCCTAATGTGATTTCTTTATAATGGGTGTGTTCCTTATCTTATCCTAGTGTCTAAACTCTTCTCCATGGCTGGACCCACAAATAATATACCTTTACGTGCTAAGGGGTATCTAGAGAGTGGGATAGGTTTAATAACTACCCTAACCCTAACGCGTACCCTAACCCTAACCCCTGCCCTAACCCTAACACGTACCCTAATCCTAACCCGTACCCTAAACCGAGCCCTAACCCTAACACTAACCCTAACCCTAACCCTAACCCATACCCTACGCCGTACCCGAACCCCTCCCCGAACCCGTAGCCTAAGCCGTACCCTAAGCCTAACCCTAAGCCTAACCCTAACCCTAGGCTACCCTTGACTGCTTCTGCCTCCAATAGATTTCCTAAGCACTAGTGTTTGAAGGAACAGCTTAAAAAGAGAATCCTAATGTGATTTCTTTATAATGGGTGTGTTCCTTATCTTATCCTAGTGTCTAAACTCTTCTCCATGGCTGGACCCCCAAATAATATTCCTTTACGTGCTAATGGATATCTAGAGAGTGGGATAGGTTTAATAACTACCCTAACCCTAACACGTACCCTAACCCTAACCCCTACCCTAACCCTAACACGTACCCTAATCCTAACCCGTACCCTGAACCGAGCCCTAACCCTAACACTAACCCTAACCCTAACCCTAACCCATACCCTACGCCGTACCCGAACCCCTCCCCGAACCCGTACCCTAAGCCGTACCCTAAGCCTAACCCTAAGCCTAACCCTAACCCTAGGCTACCCTTGACTGCTACTGCCTCCAATAGATTTCCTAAGCACTAGTGTTTTAAGGAACGGCTTAAAAACAGAATCCTAATGTGATTTGTTTATAATGGGTGTGTTCCTTATCTTATCCTAGTGTCTAAACTCTTCTCCATGGCTGGACCCTCAAATAATATTCCTTTACGTGCTAAGGGGTATCTAGAGAGTGGGATAGGTTTAATAACTACCCTAACCCTAACGCGTACCCTAACCCTAACCCCTACCCTAACCCTAAAACGTACCCTAATCCTAACCCGTACCCTAAACTGAGTCCTAACCCTAACACTAACCCTAACCCTAACGCTAACCCATACCCTACACCGTACCCGAACACCTCCCCGAAACCGTACCCTAAGCCGTACCCTAACCCTAACCCTAAGCCTAACCCTAACCCTAGGCTACCCTTGACTGCTTCTGCCTCCAATAGATTTCCTAAGCACTAGTGTTTGAAGGAACAGCTTAAAAAGAGAATCCTGATGTGATTTCTTTATAATGGGTGTGTTCCTTATCTTATCCTAGTGTCTAAACTCTTCTCCATGGCTGGACCCGCAAATAATATTCCTTTACGTGCTAAGGGGTATCTAGAGAGTGGGATAGGTTTACTAACTACCCTAACCCTAATGCGTACCCTAACCCTAACCCCTACCCTAACCCTAACACGTACCCTAATCCTAACCCGTACCCTAAACCGAGCCCTAACCCTAACACGAACCCTAACCCTAACCCTAACCCATACCCTACGCCGTACCCGAACCCCTCCCCGAACCCCTACCCTAAGCCGTACCCTAACCCTAACCCTAAGCCTAACCCTAACCCTAGGCTACCCTTGACTGCTTCTGCCTCCAATAGATTTCCTAAGCACTAGTGTTTGAAGGAACAGCTTAAAAAGAGAATCCTAATGTGATTTCTTTATAATGGGTGTGTTCCTTATCTTATCCTAGTGTCTAAACTCTTCTCCATGGCTGGACCCCCAAATAATATTCCTTTACGTGCTAAGGGGTATCTAGAGAGTGGGATAGGTTTAATAACTACCCCAACCCTAACGCGTACCCTAACCCTAACCCCTACCCTAACCCTAACACGTACCCTAATCCTAACCCGTACCCTAAACCGAGCCCTAACCCTAACACTAACCCTAACCCTAACCCTAACCCATACCCTACGCCGTACCCGAACCCCTCCCCGAACCCGTAGCCTAAGCCTAACCCTAAGCCTAACCCTAACCCTAGGCTACCCTTGACTGCTTCTGCCTCCAATAGATTTCCTAAGCACTAGTGTTTGAAGGAACAGCTTAAAAAGAGAATCCTAATGTGATTTCTTTATAATGGGTGTGTTCCTTATCTTATCCTAGTGTCTAAACTCTTCTCCATGGCTGGACCCCCAAATAATATTCCTTTACGTGCTAATGGATATCTAGAGAGTGGGATAGGTTTAATAACTACCCTAACCCTAACACGTACCCTAACCCTAACCCCTACCCTAACCCTAACACGTACCCTAATCCTAACCCGTACCCTGAACCGAGCCCTAACCCTAACACTAACCCTAACCCTAACCCTAACCCATACCCTACGCCGTACCCGAACCCCTCCCCGAACCCGTACCCTAAGCCGTACCCTAAGCCTAACCCTAAGCCTAACCCTAACCCTAGGCTACCCTTGACTGCTACTGCCTCCAATAGATTTCCTAAGCACTAGTGTTTTAAGGAACGGCTTAAAAACAGAATCCTAATGTGATTTGTTTATAATGGGTGTGTTCCTTATCTTATCCTAGTGTCTAAACTCTTCTCCATGGCTGGACCCTCAAATAATATTCCTTTACGTGCTAAGGGGTATCTAGAGAGTGGGATAGGTTTAATAACTACCCTAACCCTAACGCGTACCCTAACCCTAACCCCTACCCTAACCCTAAAACGTACCCTAATCCTAACCCGTACCCTAAACTGAGCCCTAACCCTAACACTAACCCTAACCCTAACGCTAACCCATACCCTACACCGTACCCGAACACCTCCCCGAAACCGTACCCTAAGCCGTACCCTAACCCTAACCCTAAGCCTAACCCTAACCCTAGGCTACCCTTGACTGCTTCTGCCTCCAATAGATTTCCTAAGCACTAGTGTTTGAAGGAACAGCTTAAAAAGAGAATCCTAATGTGATTTCTTTATAATGGGTGTGTTCCTTATCTTATCCTAGTGTCTAAACTCTTCTCCATGGCTGGACCCGCAAATAATATTCCTTTACGTGCTAAGGGGTATCTAGAGAGTGGGATAGGTTTACTAACTACCCTAACCCTAATGCGTACCCTAACCCTAACCCCTACCCTAACCCTAACACGTACCCTAATCCTAACCCGTACCCTAAACCGAGCCCTAACCCTAACACGAACCCTAACCCTAACCCTAACCCATACCCTACGCCGTACCCGAACCCCTCCCCGAACCCCTACCCTAAGCCGTACCCTAACCCTAACCCTAAGCCTAACCCTAACCCTAGGCTACCCTTGACTGCTTCTGCCTCCAATAGATTTCCTAAGCACTAGTGTTTGAAGGAACAGCTTAAAAAGAGAATCCTAATGTGATTTCTTTATAATGGGTGTGTTCCTTATCTTATCCTAGTGTCTAAACTCTTCTCCATGGCTGGACCCCCAAATAATATTCCTTTACGTGCTAAGGGGTATCTAGAGAGTGGGATAGGTTTAATAACTACCCCAACCCTAACGCGTACCCTAACCCTAACCCCTACCCTAACCCTAACACGTACCCTAATCCTAACCCGTACCCTAAACCGAGCCCTAACCCTAACACTAACCCTAACCCTAACCCTAACCCATACCCTACGCCGTACCCGAACCCCTCCCCGAACCCGTAGCCTAAGCCTAACCCTAAGCCTAACCCTAACCCTAGGCTACCCTTGACTGCTTCTGCCTCCAATAGATTTTCTAAGCACTAGTGTTTTAAGGAACGGCTTAAAAAGAGAATCTTAATGTGATTTCTTTATAATGGGTGTGTTCCTTATCTTATCCTAGTGTCTAAACTCTTCTCCATGGCTGGACCCCCAAATAATATTCCTTTACGTGCTAAGGGGTATCTAGAGAGTGGGATAGGTTTAATAACTACCCCAACCCTAACGCGTACCCTAACCCTAACCCCTACCCTAACCCTAACACGTACCCTAATCCTAACCCGTACCCTAAACCGAGCCCTAACCCTAACACTAACCCTAACCCTAACCCTAACCCATACCCTACGCCGTACCCGAACCCCTCCCCGAACCCGTAGCCTAAGCCGTACCCTAAGCCTAACCCTAAGCCTATCCCTAACCCTAGGCTACCCTTGACTGCTTCTGCCTCCAATAGATTTCCTAAGCACTAGTGTTTGAAGGAACAGCTTAAAAAGAGAATCCTAATGTGATTTCTTTATAATGGGTGTGTTCCTTATCTTATCCTAGTGTCTAAACTCTTCTCCATGGCTGGACCCCCAAATAATATTCCTTTACGTGCTAACGGATATCTAGAGAGTGGGATAGGTTTAATAACTACCCTAACCCTAACACGTACCCTAACCCTAACCCCTACCCTAACCCTAACACGTACCCTAATCCTAACCCGTACCCTGAACCGAGCCCTAACCCTAACACTAATCCTAACCCTAACCCTAACCCATACCCTACGCCGTACCCGAACCCCTCCCCGAACCCGTACCCTAAGCCGTACCCTAAGCCTAACACTAAGCCTAACCCTAACCCTAGGCTACCCTTGACTGCTTCTGCCTCCAATAGATTTCCTAAGCACTAGTGTTTTAAGGAACGGCTTAAAAACAGAATCCTAATGTGATTTCTTTATAATGGGTGTGTTCCTTATCTTATCCTAGTGTCTAAACTCTTCTCCATGGCTGGACCCCCAAATAATATTCCTTTACGTGCTAAGGGGTATCTAGAGAGTGGGATAGGTTTACTAACTACCCTAACCCTAACGCGTACCCTAACCCTAACCCCTACCCTAACCCTAACACGTACCCTAATCCTAACCCGTACCCTAAACCGAGCCCTAACCCTAACACTAACCCTAACCCTAACCCTAACCCATACCCTACGCCGTACCCGAACCCCTCCCCGAACCCGTACCCTAAGCCGTACCCTAAGCCTAACCCTAAGCCTAACCCTAACCCTAGGCTACCCTTGACTGCTTCTGCCTCCAATAGATTTCCTAAGCACTAGTGTTTGAAGGAACAGCTTAAAAAGAGAATCCTAATGTGATTTCTTTATAATGGGTGTGTTCCTTATCTTATCCTAGTGTCTAAACTCTTCTCCATGGCTGGACCCCCAAATAATATTCCTTTACGTGCTAAGGGGTATCTAGAGAGTGGGATAGGTTTAATAACTACCCTAAACCTAACGCGTACCCTAACCCTAACCCCTACCCTAACCCTAACACGTACCCTAATCCTAACCCGTACCCTAAACCGAGCCCTAACCCTAACACTAACCCTAACCCTAACCCTAACCCATACCCTACGCCGTACCCGAACCCCTCCCCGAACCCGTACCCTAAGCCGTACCCTAAGCCTAACCCTAAGCCTAACCCTAACCCTAGGCTACCCTTGACTGCTTCTGCCTCCAGTAGATTTCCTAAGCACTAGTGTTTGAAGGAACAGCTTAAAAAGAGAATCCTAATGTGATTTCTTTATAATGGGTGTGTTCCTTATCTTATCCTAGTGTCTAAACTCTTCTCCATAGCTGGACCCCCAAATAATATTCCTTTACATGCTAAGGGGTATCTAGAGAGTGGGATAGGTTTAATAACTACCCTAACCCTAACGCGTACCCTAACCCTAACCCCTACCCTAACCCTAAAACGTACCCTAATCCTAACCCGTACACTAAACCGAGCCCTAACCCTAACTCAAACCCTAACCCTAACCCTAACCCATACCCTACGCCGTACCCGAACCCCTCCCCGAACCCGTACCCTAAGCCGTACCCTAACCCTAACCCTAAGCCTAACCCTAACCCTAGGCTACCCTTGACTGCTTCTGCCTCCAATAGATTTCCTAAGCACTAGTGTTTGAAGGAACAGCTTAAAAAGAGAATCCTAATGTGATTTCTTTATAATGGGTGTGTTCCTTATCTTATCCTAGTGTCTAAACTCTTCTCCATGGCTGGACCCGCAAATAATATTCCTTTACGTGCTAAGGGGTATCTAGAGAGTGGGATAGGTTTACTAACTACCCTAACCCTAATGCGTACCCTAACCCTAACCCCTACCCTAACCCTAACACGTACCCTAATCCTAACCCGTACCCTAAACCGAGCCCTAACCCTAACACGAACCCTAACCCTAACCCTAACCCATACCCTACACCGTACCCGAACCCCTCCCCGAACCCCTACCCTAAGCCGTACCCTAACCCTAACCCTAAGCCTAACCCTAACCCTAGGCTACCCTTGACTGCTTCTGCCTCCAATAGATTTCCTAAGCACTAGTGTTTGAAGGAACAGCTTAAAAAGAGAATCCTAATGTGATTTCTTTATAATGTATGTGTTCCTTATTTTATCCTAGTGTCTAAACTCTTCTCCATGGCTGGACCCGCAAATAATATTCCTTTACGTGCTAAGGGGTATCTAGAGAGTGGGATAGGTTTAATAACTACCCTAAACCTAACGCGTACCCTAACCCTAACCCCTACCCTAACCCTAACACGTACCCTAATCCTAACCCGTACCCTAAACCGAGCCCTAACCCTAACACTAACCCTAACCCTAACCCTAACCCATACCCTACGCCGTACCCGAACCCCTCCCCGAACCCGTACCCTAAGCCGTACCCTAAGCCTAACCCTAAGCCTAACCCTAACCCTAGGCTACCCTTGACTGCTTCTGCCTCCAATAGATTTCCTAAGCACTAGTGTTTGAAGGAACAGCTTAAAAAGAGAATCCTAATGTGATTTCTTTATAATGGGTGTGTTCCTTATCTTATCCTAGTGTCTAAACTCTTCTCCATGGCTGGACCCCCAAATAATATTCCTTTACATGCTAAGGGGTATCTAGAGAGTGGGATAGGTTTAATAACTACCCTAACCCTAACGCGTACCCTAACCCTAACCCCTACCCTAACCCTAACACGTACCCTAATCCTAACCCATACCCTAAACCGAGCCCTAACCCTTACACTAACCCTAACCCTAACACTAACCCATACCCTACGCCGTACCCGAACCCCTCCCCGAACCCGTACCCTAAGCCGTACCCTAACCCAAACCCTAAGCCTAACCCTAACCCTTGGCTACCCTTGACTGCTACTGCCTCCAATAGATTTCCTAAGCACTAGTGTTTGAAGGAACAGCTTAAAAAGAGAATCCTAATGTGATTTCTTTATAATGGGTGTGTTCCTTATCTTATCCTAGTGTCTAAACTCTTCTCCATGGCTGGACCCCCAAATAATATTCCTTTACGTGCTAAGGGGTATCTAGAGAGTGGGATAGGTTTAATAACTACCCTAACCCTAAAGCGTACCCTAACCCTAACCCCTACCCTAACCCTAACACGTACCCTAATCCTAACTCGTACCCTAAACCGAGACCTAAAGCTAAAACTAACCCTAACCCTAACCCTAACCCATACCCTACGCCGTACCCGAACCCCTACACGAACCCGTACCCTAAGCCGTACCCTAACCCTAACCCTAAGCCTAACCCTAACCCTAGGCTACCCTTGACTGCTTCTGCCTCCAATAGATTTCCTAAGCACTAGTGCTTTAAGGAAAAGCTTAAAAAGAGAATCCTAATGTGATTTCTTTATAATGGGAGTTTTCCTTATCTTATCCTAGTGTCTAAACTCTTCTCCATGGCTGGACCCCCAAATAATATTCCTTTACGTGCTAAGGGGTATCTAGAGAGTGGGATAGGTTTAATAACTACCCTAACCCTAACACGTACCCTAACCCTAACCCCTACCCTAACCCTAACACGTACCCTAATCCTAACCCGTACCCTGAACCGAGCCCTAACCCTAACACTAACCCTAACCCTAACCCTAACCCATACCCTACACCGTACCCGAACCCCTCCCCGAACCCGTACCCTAAGCCGTACCCTAAGCCTAACCCTAAGCCTAACCCTAACCCTTGGCTACCCATGACTGCTTCTGCCTCCAATAGATTTCCTAAGCACTAGTGTTTGAAGGAACAGCTTAAAAAGAGAATCCTAATGTGATTTCTTTATAATGGGTGTGTTCCTTATCTTATCCTAGTGTCTAAACTCTTCTCCATGGCTGGACCCACAAATAATATACCTTTACGTGCTAAGGGGTATCTAGAGATTGGGATAGGTTTAATAACTACCCTAACCCTAACGCGTACCCTAACCCTAACCCCTGCCCTAACCCTAACACGTACCCTAATCCTAACCCGTACCCTAAACCGAGCCCTAACCCTAACACTAACCCTAACCCTAACCCTAACCCATACCCTACGCCGTACCCGAACCCCTCCCCGAACCCGTAGCCTAAGCCGTACCCTAAGCCTAACCCTAAGCCTAACCCTAACCCTAGGCTACCCTTGACTGCTTCTGCCTCCAATAGATTTCCTAAGCACTAGTGTTTGAAGGAACAGCTTAAAAAGAGAATCCTAATGTGATTTCTTTATAATGGGTGTGTTCCTTATCTTATCCTAGTGTCTAAACTCTTCTCCATGGCTGGACCCCCAAATAATATTCCTTTACGTGCTAATGGATATCTAGAGAGTGGGATAGGTTTAATAACTACCCTAACCCTAACACGTACCCTAACCCTAACCCCTACCCTAACCCTAACACGTACCCTAATCCTAACCCGTACCCTGAACCGAGCCCTAACCCTAACACTAACCCTAACCCTAACCCTAACCCATACCCTACGCCGTACCCGAACCCCTCCTAACCCGTACCCTAAGCCGTACCCTAAGCCTAACCCTAAGCCTAACCCTAACCCTAGGCTACCCTTGACTGCTACTGCCTCCAATAGATTTCCTAAGCACTAGTGTTTTAAGGAACGGCTTAAAAACAGAATCCTAATGTGATTTGTTTATAATGGGTGTGTTCCTTATCTTATCCTAGTGTCTAAACTCTTCTCCATGGCTGGACCCTCAAATAATATTCCTTTACGTGCTAAGGGGTATCTAGAGAGTGGGATAGGTTTAATAACTACCCTAACCCTAACGCGTACCCTAACCCTAACCCCTACCCTAACCCTAAAACGTACCCTAATCCTAACCCGTACCCTAAACTGAGTCCTAACCCTAACACTAACCCTAACCCTAACGCTAACCCATACCCTACACCGTACCCGAACACCTCCCCGAAACCGTACCCTAAGCCGTACCCTAACCCTAACCCTAAGCCTAACCCTAACCCTAGGCTACCCTTGACTGCTTCTGCCTCCAATAGATTTCCTAAGCACTAGTGTTTGAAGGAACAGCTTAAAAAGAGAATCCTAATGTGATTTCTTTATAATTGGGTTGTGTTCCTTATCTTATCCTAGTGTCTAAACTCTTCTCATGGCTGGACCCGCAAATAATATTCCTTTACGTGCTAAGGGGTATCTAGAGAGTGGGATAGGTTTACTAACTACCCTAACCCTAATGCGTACCCTAACCCTAACCCCTACCCTAACCCTAACACGTACCCTAATCCTAACCCGTACCCTAAACCGAGCCCTAACCCTAACACGAACCCTAACCCTAACCCTAACCCATACCCTACGCCGTACCCGAACCCCTCCCCGAACCCCTACCCTAAGCCGTACCCTAACCCTAACCCTAAGCCTAACCCTAACCCTAGGCTACCCTTGACTGCTTCTGCCTCCAATAGATTTCCTAAGCACTAGTGTTTGAAGGAACAGCTTAAAAAGAGAATCCTAATGTGATTTCTTTATAATGGGTGTGTTCCTTATCTTATCCTAGTGTCCTAAACTCTTCTCCATGGCTGGACCCCCAAATAATATTCCTTTACGTGCTAAGGGGTATCTAGAGAGTGGGATAGGTTTAATAACTACCCCAACCCTAACGCGTACCCTAACCCTAACCCCTACCCTAACCCTAACACGTACCCTAATCCTAACCCGTACCCTAAACCGAGCCCTAACCCTAACACTAACCCTAACCCTAACCCTAACCCATACCCTACGCCGTACCCGAACCCCTCCCCGAACCCGTAGCCTAAGCCTAACCCTAAGCCTAACCCTAACCCTAGGCTACCCTTGACTGCTTCTGCCTCCAATAGATTTCCTAAGCACTAGTGTTTGAAGGAACAGCTTAAAAAGAGAATCCTAATGTGATTTCTTTATAATGGGTGTGTTCCTTATCTTATCCTAGTGTCTAAACTCTTCTCCATGGCTGGACCCCCAAATAATATTCCTTTACGTGCTAATGGATATCTAGAGAGTGGGATAGGTTTAATAACTACCCTAACCCTAACACGTACCCTAACCCTAACCCCTACCCTAACCCTAACACGTACCCTAATCCTAACCCGTACCCTGAACCGAGCCCTAACCCTAACACTAACCCTAACCCTAACCCTAACCCATACCCTACGCCGTACCCGAACCCCTCCCCGAACCCGTACCCTAAGCCGTACCCTAAGCCTAACCCTAAGCCTAACCCTAACCCTAGGCTACCCTTGACTGCTACTGCCTCCAATAGATTTCCTAAGCACTAGTGTTTTAAGGAACGGCTTAAAAACAGAATCCTAATGTGATTTGTTTATAATGGGTGTGTTCCTTATCTTATCCTAGTGTCTAAACTCTTCTCCATGGCTGGACCCTCAAATAATATTCCTTTACGTGCTAAGGGGTATCTAGAGAGTGGGATAGGTTTAATAACTACCCTAACCCTAACGCGTACCCTAACCCTAACCCCTACCCTAACCCTAAAACGTACCCTAATCCTAACCCGTACCCTAAACTGAGCCCTAACCCTAACACTAACCCTAACCCTAACGCTAACCCATACCCTACACCGTACCCGAACACCTCCCCGAAACCGTACCCTAAGCCGTACCCTAACCCTAACCCTAAGCCTAACCCTAACCCTAGGCTACCCTTGACTGCTTCTGCCTCCAATAGATTTCCTAAGCACTAGTGTTTGAAGGAACAGCTTAAAAAGAGAATCCTAATGTGATTTCTTTATAATGGGTGTGTTCCTTATCTTATCCTAGTGTCTAAACTCTTCTCCATGGCTGGACCCGCAAATAATATTCCTTTACGTGCTAAGGGGTATCTAGAGAGTGGGATAGGTTTACTAACTACCCTAACCCTAATGCGTACCCTAACCCTAACCCCTACCCTAACCCTAACACGTACCCTAATCCTAACCCGTACCCTAAACCGAGCCCTAACCCTAACACGAACCCTAACCCTAACCCTAACCCATACCCTACGCCGTACCCGAACCCCTCCCCGAACCCCTACCCTAAGCCGTACCCTAACCCTAACCCTAAGCCTAACCCTAACCCTAGGCTACCCTTGACTGCTTCTGCCTCCAATAGATTTCCTAAGCACTAGTGTTTGAAGGAACAGCTTAAAAAGAGAATCCTAATGTGATTTCTTTATAATGGGTGTGTTCCTTATCTTATCCTAGTGTCTAAACTCTTCTCCATGGCTGGACCCCCAAATAATATTCCTTTACGTGCTAAGGGGTATCTAGAGAGTGGGATAGGTTTAATAACTACCCCAACCCTAACGCGTACCCTAACCCTAACCCCTACCCTAACCCTAACACGTACCCTAATCCTAACCCGTACCCTAAACCGAGCCCTAACCCTAACACTAACCCTAACCCTAACCCTAACCCATACCCTACGCCGTACCCGAACCCCTCCCCGAACCCGTAGCCTAAGCCTAACCCTAAGCCTAACCCTAACCCTAGGCTACCCTTGACTGCTTCTGCCTCCAATAGATTTCCTAAGCACTAGTGTTTGAAGGAACAGCTTAAAAAGAGAATCCTAATGTGATTTCTTTATAATGGGTGTGTTCCTTATCTTATCCTAGTGTCTAAACTCTTCTCCATGGCTGGACCCCCAAATAATATTCCTTTACGTGCTAACGGATATCTAGAGAGTGGGATAGGTTTAATAACTACCCTAACCCTAACACGTACCCTAACCCTAACCCCTACCCTAACCCTAACACGTACCCTAATCCTAACACGTACCCTGAACCGAGCCCTAACCCTAACACTAATCCTAACCCTAACCCTAACCCATACCCTACGCCGTACCCGAACCCCTCCCCGAACCCGTACCCTAAGCCGTACCCTAAGCCTAACACTAAGCCTAACCCTAACCCTAGGCTACCCTTGACTGCTTCTGCCTCCAATAGATTTCCTAAGCACTAGTGTTTTAAGGAACGGCTTAAAAACAGAATCCTAATGTGATTTCTTTATAATGGGTGTGTTCCTTATCTTATCCTAGTGTCTAAACTCTTCTCCATGGCTGGACCCCCAAATAATATTCCTTTACGTGCTAAGGGGTATCTAGAGAGTGGGATAGGTTTACTAACTACCCTAACCCTAACGCGTACCCTAACCCTAACCCCTACCCTAACCCTAACACGTACCCTAATCCTAACCCGTACCCTAAACCGAGCCCTAACCCTAACACTAACCCTAACCCTAACCCTAACCCATACCCTACGCCGTACCCGAACCCCTCCCCGAACCCGTACCCTAAGCCGTACCCTAAGCCTAACCCTAAGCCTAACCCTAACCCTAGGCTACCCTTGACTGCTTCTGCCTCCAATAGATTTCCTAAGCACTAGTGTTTGAAGGAACAGCTTAAAAAGAGAATCCTAATGTGATTTCTTTATAATGGGTGTGTTCCTTATCTTATCCTAGTGTCTAAACTCTTCTCCATGGCTGGACCCCCAAATAATATTCCTTTACGTGCTAAGGGGTATCTAGAGAGTGGGATAGGTTTAATAACTACCCTAAACCTAACGCGTACCCTAACCCTAACCCCTACCCTAACCCTAACACGTACCCTAATCCTAACCCGTACCCTAAACCGAGCCCTAACCCTAACACTAACCCTAACCCTAACCCTAACCCATACCCTACGCCGTACCCGAACCCCTCCCCGAACCCGTACCCTAAGCCGTACCCTAAGCCTAACCCTAAGCCTAACCCTAACCCTAGGCTACCCTTGACTGCTTCTGCCTCCAATAGATTTCCTAAGCACTAGTGTTTGAAGGAACAGCTTAAAAAGAGAATCCTAATGTGATTTCTTTATAATGGGTGTGTTCCTTATCTTATCCTAGTGTCTAAACTCTTCTCCATAGCTGGACCCCCAAATAATATTCCTTTACATGCTAAGGGGTATCTAGAGAGTGGGATAGGTTTAATAACTACCCTAACCCTAACGCGTACCCTAACCCTAACCCCTACCCTAACCCTAAAACGTACCCTAATCCTAACCCGTACACTAAACCGAGCCCTAACCCTAACTCAAACCCTAACCCTAACCCTAACCCATACCCTACGCCGTACCCGAACCCCTCCCCGAACCCGTACCCTAAGCCGTACCCTAACCCTAACCCTAAGCCTAACCCTAACCCTAGGCTACCCTTGACTGCTTCTGCCTCCAATAGATTTCCTAAGCACTAGTGTTTGAAGGAACAGCTTAAAAAGAGAATCCTAATGTGATTTCTTTATAATGGGTGTGTTCCTTATCTTATCCTAGTGTCTAAACTCTTCTCCATGGCTGGACCCGCAAATAATATTCCTTTACGTGCTAAGGGGTATCTAGAGAGTGGGATAGGTTTACTAACTACCCTAACCCTAATGCGTACCCTAACCCTAACCCCTACCCTAACCCTAACACGTACCCTAATCCTAACCCGTACCCTAAACCGAGCCCTAACCCTAACACGAACCCTAACCCTAACCCTAACCCATACCCTACACCGTACCCGAACCCCTCCCCGAACCCCTACCCTAAGCCGTACCCTAACCCTAACCCTAAGCCTAAACCTAACCCTAGGCTACCCTTGACTGCTTCTGCCTCCAATAGATTTCCTAAGCACTAGTGTTTGAAGGAACAGCTTAAAAAGAGAATCCTAATGTGATTTCTTTATAATGTATGTGTTCCTTATTTTATCCTAGTGTCTAAACTCTTCTCCATGGCTGGACCCGCAAATAATATTCCTTTACGTGCTAAGGGGTATCTAGAGAGTGGGATAGGTTTAATAACTACCCTAACCCTAACGCGTACCCTAACCCTAACCCCTACCCTAACCCTAAAACGTACCCTAATCCTAACCCGTACACTAAACCGAGCCCTAACCCTAACTCAAACCCTAACCCTAACCCTAACCCATACCCTACGCCGTACCCGAACCCCTCCCCGAACCCGTACCCTAAGCCGTACCCTAACCCTAACCATAAGCCTAACCCTAACCCTAGGCTACCCTTGACTGCTTCTGCCTCCAATAGATTTCCTAAGCACTAGTGTTTGAAGGAACAGCTTAAAAAGAGAATCCTAATGTGATTTCTTTATAATGGGTGTGTTCCTTATCTTATCCTAGTGTCTAAACTCTTCTCCATGGCTGGACCCCCAAATAATATTCCTTTACGTGCTAAGGGGTATCTAGAGAGTGGGATAGGTTTAATAACTACCCTAACCCTAATGTGTACCCTAACCCTAACCCCTACCCTAACCCTAACACGTACCCTAATCCTAACCCATACCCTAAACCGAGCCCTAACCCTAACACGAACCCTAACCCTAACCCTAACCCATACCCTACACCGTACCCGAACCCCTCCCCGAACCCCTACCCTAAGCCGTACCCTAACCCTAACCCTAAGCCTATCCCTAACCCTAGGCTACCCTTGACTGCTTCTGCCTCCAATAGATTTCCTAAGCACTAGTGTTTGAAGGAACAGCTTAAAAAGAGAATCCTAATGTGATTTCTTTATAATGGGTGTGTTCCTTATCTTATCCTAGTGTCTAAACTCTTCTCCATGGCTGGACCCGCAAATAATATTCCTTTACGTGCTAAGGGGTATCTAGAGAGTGGGATAGGTTTACTAACTACCCTAACCCTAATGCGTACCCTAACCCTAACCCCTACCCTAACCCTAACACGTACCCTAATCCTAACCCGTACCCTAAACCGAGCCCTAACCCTAACACGAACCCTAACCCTAACCCTAACCCATACCCTACGCCGTACCCGAACCCCTCCCCGAACCCCTACCCTAAGCCGTACCCTAACCCTAACCCTAAGCCTAACCCTAAACCCTAGGCTACCCTTGACTGCTTCTGCCTCCAATAGATTTTCTAAGCACTAGTGTTTTAAGGAACGGCTTAAAAAGAGAATCTTAATGTGATTTCTTTATAATGGGTGTGTTCCTTATCTTATCCTAGTGTCTAAACTCTTCTCCATGGCTGGACGCCCAAATAATATTCCTTTACGTGCTAAGGGGTATCTAGAGAGTGGGATAGGTTTAATAACTACCCTAACCCTAACGCGTACCCTAACCCTAACCCCTACCCTAACCCTAACACGTACCCTAATCCTAACCCATACCCTAAACCGAGCCCTAACCCTTACACTAACCCTAACCCTAACACTAACCCATACCCTACGCCGTACCCGAACCCCTCCCCGAACCCGTACCCTAAGCCGTACCCTAACCCAAACCCTAAGCCTAACCCTAACCCTAGGCTACCCTTGACTGCTACTGCCTCCAATAGATTTCCTAAGCACTAGTGTTTGAAGGAACAGCTTAAAAAGAGAATCCTAATGTGATTTCTTTATAATGGGTGTGTTCCTTATCTTATCCTAGTGTCTAAACTCTTCTCCATGGCTGGACCCCCAAATAATATTCCTTTACGTGCTAAGGGGTATCTAGAGAGTGGGATAGGTTTAATAACTACCCTAACCCTAAAGCGTACCCTAACCCTAACCCCTACCCTAACCCTAACACGTACCCTAATCCTAACCCGTACCCTAAACCGAGACCTAAAGCTAAAACTAACCCTAACCCTAACCCTAACCCATACCCTACGCCGTACCCGAACCCCTACACGAACCCGTACCCTAAGCCGTACCCTAACCCTAACCCTGAGCCTAACCCTAACCCTAGGCTACCCTTGACTGCTTCTGCCTCCAATAGATTTCCTAAGCACTAGTGCTTTAAGGAAAAGCTTAAAAAGAGAATCCTAATGTGATTTCTTTATAATGGGAGTTTTCCTTATCTTATCCTAGTGTCTAAACTCTTCTCCATGGCTGGACCCCCAAATAATATTCCTTTACGTGCTAAGGGGTATCTAGAGAGTGGGATAGGTTTAATAACTACCCTAACCCTAACACGTACCCTAACCCTAACCCCTACCCTAACCCTAACACGTACCCTAATCCTAACCCGTACCCTGAACCGAGCCCTAACCCTAACCCTAACCCTAACCCTAACCCTAACCCATACCCTACACCGTACCCGAACCCCTCCCCGAACCCGTACCCTAAGCCGTACCCTAAGCCTAACCCTAAGCCTAACCCTAACCCTAGGCTACCCTTGACTGCTTCTGCCTCCAATAGATTTCCTAAGCACTAGTGTTTTAAGGAACGGCTTAAAAACAGAATCCTAATGTGATTTCTTTATAATGGGTGTGTTCCTTATCTTATCCTAGTGTCTAAACTCTTCTCCATGGCTGGACCCCCAAATAATATTCCTTTACGTGCTAAGGGGTATCTAGAGAGTGGGATAGGTTTAATAACTACCCTAACCCTAACGTGTACCCTAACCCTAACCCCTACCCTAACCCTAACACGTACCCTAATCCTAACCCGTACCCTAAACTGAGCCCTAAACCTAACACTAACCCTAACCCTAACCCTAACCCATACCCTACACTGTACCCGAACCCCTCCCCGAAACCGTACCCTAAGCCGTACCCTAACCCTAACCCTAAGCCTAACCCTAACCCTAGGCTACCCTTGACTGCTTCTGCCTCCAATAGATTTCCTAAGCACTAGTGTTTGAAGGAACAGCTTAAAAAGAGAATCCTAATGTGATTTCTTTATAATGGGTGTGTTCCTTATCTTATCCTAGTGTCTAAACTCTTCTCCATGGCTGGACCCGCAAATAATATTCCTTTACGTGCTAAGGGGTATCTAGAGAGTGGGATAGGTTTACTAACTACCCTAACCCTAATGCGTACCCTAACCCTAACCCCTACCCTAACCCTAACACGTACCCTAATCCTAACCCGTACCCTAAACCGAGCCCTAACCCTAACACGAACCCTAACCCTAACCCTAACCCATACCCTACGCCGTACCCGAACCCCTCCCCGAACCCCTACCCTAAGCCGTACCCTAACCCTAACCCTAAGCCTAACCCTAACCCTAGGCTACCCTTGACTGCTTCTGCCTCCAATAGATTTCCTAAGCACTAGTGTTTGAAGGAACAGCTTAAAAAGAGAATCCTAATGTGATTTCTTTATAATGGGTGTGTTCCTTATCTTATCCTAGTGTCTAAACTCTTCTCCATGGCTGGACCCCCAAATAATATTCCTTTACGTGCTAAGGGGTATCTAGAGAGTGGGATAGGTTTAATAACTACCCCAACCCTAACGCGTACCCTAACCCTAACCCCTACCCTAACCCTAACACGTACCCTAATCCTAACCCGTACCCTAAACCGAGCCCTAACCCTAACACTAACCCTAACCCTAACCCTAACCCATACCCTACGCCGTACCCGAACCCCTCCCCGAACCCGTAGCCTAAGCCTAACCCTAAGCCTAACCCTAACCCTAGGCTACCCTTGACTGCTTCTGCCTCCAATAGATTTCCTAAGCACTAGTGTTTGAAGGAACAGCTTAAAAAGAGAATCCTAATGTGATTTCTTTATAATGGGTGTGTTCCTTATCTTATCCTAGTGTCTAAACTCTTCTCCATGGCTGGACCCCCAAATAATATTCCTTTACGTGCTAATGGATATCTAGAGAGTGGGATAGGTTTAATAACTACCCTAACCCTAACACGTACCCTAACCCTAACCCCTACCCTAACCCTAACACGTACCCTAATCCTAACCCGTACCCTGAACCGAGCCCTAACCCTAACACTAACCCTAACCCTAACCCTAACCCATACCCTACGCCGTACCCGAACCCCTCCCCGAACCCGTACCCTAAGCCGTACCCTAAGCCTAACCCTAAGCCTAACCCTAACCCTAGGCTACCCTTGACTGCTACTGCCTCCAATAGATTTCCTAAGCACTAGTGTTTTAAGGAACGGCTTAAAAACAGAATCCTAATGTGATTTGTTTATAATGGGTGTGTTCCTTATCTTATCCTAGTGTCTAAACTCTTCTCCATGGCTGGACCCTCAAATAATATTCCTTTACGTGCTAAGGGGTATCTAGAGAGTGGGATAGGTTTAATAACTACCCTAACCCTAACGCGTACCCTAACCCTAACCCCTACCCTAACCCTAAAACGTACCCTAATCCTAACCCGTACCCTAAACTGAGCCCTAACCCTAACACTAACCCTAACCCTAACGCTAACCCATACCCTACACCGTACCCGAACACCTCCCCGAAACCGTACCCTAAGCCGTACCCTAACCCTAACCCTAAGCCTAACCCTAACCCTAGGCTACCCTTGACTGCTTCTGCCTCCAATAGATTTCCTAAGCACTAGTGTTTGAAGGAACAGCTTAAAAAGAGAATCCTAATGTGATTTCTTTATAATGGGTGTGTTCCTTATCTTATCCTAGTGTCTAAACTCTTCTCCATGGCTGGACCCGCAAATAATATTCCTTTACGTGCTAAGGGGTATCTAGAGAGTGGGATAGGTTTACTAACTACCCTAACCCTAATGCGTACCCTAACCCTAACCCCTACCCTAACCCTAACACGTACCCTAATCCTAACCCGTACCCTAAACCGAGCCCTAACCCTAACACGAACCCTAACCCTAACCCTAACCCATACCCTACGCCGTACCCGAACCCCTCCCCGAACCCCTACCCTAAGCCGTACCCTAACCCTAACCCTAAGCCTAACCCTAACCCTAGGCTACCCTTGACTGCTTCTGCCTCCAATAGATTTCCTAAGCACTAGTGTTTGAAGGAACAGCTTAAAAAGAGAATCCTAATGTGATTTCTTTATAATGGGTGTGTTCCTTATCTTATCCTAGTGTCTAAACTCTTCTCCATGGCTGGACCCCCAAATAATATTCCTTTACGTGCTAAGGGGTATCTAGAGAGTGGGATAGGTTTAATAACTACCCCAACCCTAACGCGTACCCTAACCCTAACCCCTACCCTAACCCTAACACGTACCCTAATCCTAACCCGTACCCTAAACCGAGCCCTAACCCTAACACTAACCCTAACCCTAACCCTAACCCATACCCTACGCCGTACCCGAACCCCTCCCCGAACCCGTAGCCTAAGCCTAACCCTAAGCCTAACCCTAACCCTAGGCTACCCTTGACTGCTTCTGCCTCCAATAGATTTTCTAAGCACTAGTGTTTTAAGGAACGGCTTAAAAAGAGAATCTTAATGTGATTTCTTTATAATGGGTGTGTTCCTTATCTTATCCTAGTGTCTAAACTCTTCTCCATGGCTGGACCCCCAAATAATATTCCTTTACGTGCTAAGGGGTATCTAGAGAGTGGGATAGGTTTAATAACTACCCCAACCCTAACGCGTACCCTAACCCTAACCCCTACCCTAACCCTAACACGTACCCTAATCCTAACCCGTACCCTAAACCGAGCCCTAACCCTAACACTAACCCTAACCCTAACCCTAACCCATACCCTACGCCGTACCCGAACCCCTCCCCGAACCCGTAGCCTAAGCCGTACCCTAAGCCTAACCCTAAGCCTATCCCTAACCCTAGGCTACCCTTGACTGCTTCTGCCTCCAATAGATTTCCTAAGCACTAGTGTTTGAAGGAACAGCTTAAAAAGAGAATCCTAATGTGATTTCTTTATAATGGGTGTGTTCCTTATCTTATCCTAGTGTCTAAACTCTTCTCCATGGCTGGACCCCCAAATAATATTCCTTTACGTGCTAACGGATATCTAGAGAGTGGGATAGGTTTAATAACTACCCTAACCCTAACACGTACCCTAACCCTAACCCCTACCCTAACCCTAACACGTACCCTAATCCTAACCCGTACCCTGAACCGAGCCCTAACCCTAACACTAATCCTAACCCTAACCCTAACCCATACCCTACGCCGTACCCGAACCCCTCCCCGAACCCGTACCCTAAGCCGTACCCTAAGCCTAACACTAAGCCTAACCCTAACCCTAGGCTACCCTTGACTGCTTCTGCCTCCAATAGATTTCCTAAGCACTAGTGTTTTAAGGAACGGCTTAAAAACAGAATCCTAATGTGATTTCTTTATAATGGGTGTGTTCCTTATCTTATCCTAGTGTCTAAACTCTTCTCCATGGCTGGACCCCCAAATAATATTCCTTTACGTGCTAAGGGGTATCTAGAGAGTGGGATAGGTTTACTAACTACCCTAACCCTAACGCGTACCCTAACCCTAACCCCTACCCTAACCCTAACACGTACCCTAATCCTAACCCGTACCCTAAACCGAGCCCTAACCCTAACACTAACCCTAACCCTAACCCTAACCCATACCCTACGCCGTACCCGAACCCCTCCCCGAACCCGTACCCTAAGCCGTACCCTAAGCCTAACCCTAAGCCTAACCCTAACCCTAGGCTACCCTTGACTGCTTCTGCCTCCAATAGATTTCCTAAGCACTAGTGTTTGAAGGAACAGCTTAAAAAGAGAATCCTAATGTGATTTCTTTATAATGGGTGTGTTCCTTATCTTATCCTAGTGTCTAAACTCTTCTCCATGGCTGGACCCCCAAATAATATTCCTTTACGTGCTAAGGGGTATCTAGAGAGTGGGATAGGTTTAATAACTACCCTAAACCTAACGCGTACCCTAACCCTAACCCCTACCCTAACCCTAACACGTACCCTAATCCTAACCCGTACCCTAAACCGAGCCCTAACCCTAACACTAACCCTAACCCTAACCCTAACCCATACCCTACGCCGTACCCGAACCCCTCCCCGAACCCGTACCCTAAGCCGTACCCTAAGCCTAACCCTAAGCCTAACCCTAACCCTAGGCTACCCTTGACTGCTTCTGCCTCCAGTAGATTTCCTAAGCACTAGTGTTTGAAGGAACAGCTTAAAAAGAGAATCCTAATGTGATTTCTTTATAATGGGTGTGTTCCTTATCTTATCCTAGTGTCTAAACTCTTCTCCATAGCTGGACCCCCAAATAATATTCCTTTACATGCTAAGGGGTATCTAGAGAGTGGGATAGGTTTAATAACTACCCTAACCCTAACGCGTACCCTAACCCTAACCCCTACCCTAACCCTAAAACGTACCCTAATCCTAACCCGTACACTAAACCGAGCCCTAACCCTAACTCAAACCCTAACCCTAACCCTAACCCATACCCTACGCCGTACCCGAACCCCTCCCCGAACCCGTACCCTAAGCCGTACCCTAACCCTAACCCTAAGCCTAACCCTAACCCTAGGCTACCCTTGACTGCTTCTGCCTCCAATAGATTTCCTAAGCACTAGTGTTTGAAGGAACAGCTTAAAAAGAGAATCCTAATGTGATTTCTTTATAATGGGTGTGTTCCTTATCTTATCCTAGTGTCTAAACTCTTCTCCATGGCTGGACCCGCAAATAATATTCCTTTACGTGCTAAGGGGTATCTAGAGAGTGGGATAGGTTTACTAACTACCCTAACCCTAATGCGTACCCTAACCCTAACCCCTACCCTAACCCTAACACGTACCCTAATCCTAACCCGTACCCTAAACCGAGCCCTAACCCTAACACGAACCCTAACCCTAACCCTAACCCATACCCTACACCGTACCCGAACCCCTCCCCGAACCCCTACCCTAAGCCGTACCCTAACCCTAACCCTAAGCCTAACCCTAACCCTAGGCTACCCTTGACTGCTTCTGCCTCCAATAGATTTCCTAAGCACTAGTGTTTGAAGGAACAGCTTAAAAAGAGAATCCTAATGTGATTTCTTTATAATGTATGTGTTCCTTATTTTATCCTAGTGTCTAAACTCTTCTCCATGGCTGGACCCGCAAATAATATTCCTTTACGTGCTAAGGGGTATCTAGAGAGTGGGATAGGTTTAATAACTACCCTAAACCTAACGCGTACCCTAACCCTAACCCCTACCCTAACCCTAACACGTACCCTAATCCTAACCCGTACCCTAAACCGAGCCCTAACCCTAACACTAACCCTAACCCTAACCCTAACCCATACCCTACGCCGTACCCGAACCCCTCCCCGAACCCGTACCCTAAGCCGTACCCTAAGCCTAACCCTAAGCCTAACCCTAACCCTAGGCTACCCTTGACTGCTTCTGCCTCCAATAGATTTCCTAAGCACTAGTGTTTGAAGGAACAGCTTAAAAAGAGAATCCTAATGTGATTTCTTTATAATGGGTGTGTTCCTTATCTTATCCTAGTGTCTAAACTCTTCTCCATGGCTGGACCCCCAAATAATATTCCTTTACATGCTAAGGGGTATCTAGAGAGTGGGATAGGTTTAATAACTACCCTAACCCTAACGCGTACCCTAACCCTAACCCCTACCCTAACCCTAACACGTACCCTAATCCTAACCCATACCCTAAACCGAGCCCTAACCCTTACACTAACCCTAACCCTAACACTAACCCATACCCTACGCCGTACCCGAACCCCTCCCCGAACCCGTACCCTAAGCCGTACCCTAACCCAAACCCTAAGCCTAACCCTAACCCTAGGCTACCCTTGACTGCTACTGCCTCCAATAGATTTCCTAAGCACTAGTGTTTGAAGGAACAGCTTAAAAAGAGAATCCTAATGTGATTTCTTTATAATGGGTGTGTTCCTTATCTTATCCTAGTGTCTAAACTCTTCTCCATGGCTGGACCCCCAAATAATATTCCTTTACGTGCTAAGGGGTATCTAGAGAGTGGGATAGGTTTAATAACTACCCTAACCCTAAAGCGTACCCTAACCCTAACCCCTACCCTAACCCTAACACGTACCCTAATCCTAACTCGTACCCTAAACCGAGACCTAAAGCTAAAACTAACCCTAACCCTAACCCTAACCCATACCCTACGCCGTACCCGAACCCCTACACGAACCCGTACCCTAAGCCGTACCCTAACCCTAACCCTAAGCCTAACCCTAACCCTAGGCTACCCTTGACTGCTTCTGCCTCCAATAGATTTCCTAAGCACTAGTGCTTTAAGGAAAAGCTTAAAAAGAGAATCCTAATGTGATTTCTTTATAATGGGAGTTTTCCTTATCTTATCCTAGTGTCTAAACTCTTCTCCATGGCTGGACCCCCAAATAATATTCCTTTACGTGCTAAGGGGTATCTAGAGAGTGGGATAGGTTTAATAACTACCCTAACCCTAACACGTACCCTAACCCTAACCCCTACCCTAACCCTAACACGTACCCTAATCCTAACCCGTACCCTGAACCGAGCCCTAACCCTAACACTAACCCTAACCCTAACCCTAACCCATACCCTACACCGTACCCGAACCCCTCCCCGAACCCGTACCCTAAGCCGTACCCTAAGCCTAACCCTAAGCCTAACCCTAACCCTTGGCTACCCATGACTGCTTCTGCCTCCAATAGATTTCCTAAGCACTAGTGTTTGAAGGAACAGCTTAAAAAGAGAATCCTAATGTGATTTCTTTATAATGGGTGTGTTCCTTATCTTATCCTAGTGTCTAAACTCTTCTCCATGGCTGGACCCACAAATAATATACCTTTACGTGCTAAGGGGTATCTAGAGATTGGGATAGGTTTAATAACTACCCTAACCCTAACGCGTACCCTAACCCTAACCCCTGCCCTAACCCTAACACGTACCCTAATCCTAACCCGTACCCTAAACCGAGCCCTAACCCTAACACTAACCCTAACCCTAACCCTAACCCATACCCTACGCCGTACCCGAACCCCTCCCCGAACCCGTAGCCTAAGCCGTACCCTAAGCCTAACCCTAAGCCTAACCCTAACCCTAGGCTACCCTTGACTGCTTCTGCCTCCAATAGATTTCCTAAGCACTAGTGTTTGAAGGAACAGCTTAAAAAGAGAATCCTAATGTGATTTCTTTATAATGGGTGTGTTCCTTATCTTATCCTAGTGTCTAAACTCTTCTCCATGGCTGGACCCCCAAATAATATTCCTTTACGTGCTAATGGATATCTAGAGAGTGGGATAGGTTTAATAACTACCCTAACCCTAACACGTACCCTAACCCTAACCCCTACCCTAACCCTAACACGTACCCTAATCCTAACCCGTACCCTGAACCGAGCCCTAACCCTAACACTAACCCTAACCCTAACCCTAACCCATACCCTACGCCGTACCCGAACCCCTCCCCGAACCCGTACCCTAAGCCGTACCCTAAGCCTAACCCTAAGCCTAACCCTAACCCTAGGCTACCCTTGACTGCTACTGCCTCCAATAGATTTCCTAAGCACTAGTGTTTTAAGGAACGGCTTAAAAACAGAATCCTAATGTGATTTGTTTATAATGGGTGTGTTCCTTATCTTATCCTAGTGTCTAAACTCTTCTCCATGGCTGGACCCTCAAATAATATTCCTTTACGTGCTAAGGGGTATCTAGAGAGTGGGATAGGTTTAATAACTACCCTAACCCTAACGCGTACCCTAACCCTAACCCCTACCCTAACCCTAAAACGTACCCTAATCCTAACCCGTACCCTAAACTGAGTCCTAACCCTAACACTAACCCTAACCCTAACGCTAACCCATACCCTACACCGTACCCGAACACCTCCCCGAAACCGTACCCTAAGCCGTACCCTAACCCTAACCCTAAGCCTAACCCTAACCCTAGGCTACCCTTGACTGCTTCTGCCTCCAATAGATTTCCTAAGCACTAGTGTTTGAAGGAACAGCTTAAAAAGAGAATCCTAATGTGATTTCTTTATAATGGGTGTGTTCCTTATCTTATCCTAGTGTCTAAACTCTTCTCCATGGCTGGACCCGCAAATAATATTCCTTTACGTGCTAAGGGGTATCTAGAGAGTGGGATAGGTTTACTAACTACCCTAACCCTAATGCGTACCCTAACCCTAACCCCTACCCTAACCCTAACACGTACCCTAATCCTAACCCGTACCCTAAACCGAGCCCTAACCCTAACACGAACCCTAACCCTAACCCTAACCCATACCCTACGCCGTACCCGAACCCCTCCCCGAACCCCTACCCTAAGCCGTACCCTAACCCTAACCCTAAGCCTAACCCTAACCCTAGGCTACCCTTGACTGCTTCTGCCTCCAATAGATTTCCTAAGCACTAGTGTTTGAAGGAACAGCTTAAAAAGAGAATCCTAATGTGATTTCTTTATAATGGGTGTGTTCCTTATCTTATCCTAGTGTCTAAACTCTTCTCCATGGCTGGACCCCCAAATAATATTCCTTTACGTGCTAAGGGGTATCTAGAGAGTGGGATAGGTTTAATAACTACCCCAACCCTAACGCGTACCCTAACCCTAACCCCTACCCTAACCCTAACACGTACCCTAATCCTAACCCGTACCCTAAACCGAGCCCTAACCCTAACACTAACCCTAACCCTAACCCTAACCCATACCCTACGCCGTACCCGAACCCCTCCCCGAACCCGTAGCCTAAGCCTAACCCTAAGCCTAACCCTAACCCTAGGCTACCCTTGACTGCTTCTGCCTCCAATAGATTTCCTAAGCACTAGTGTTTGAAGGAACAGCTTAAAAAGAGAATCCTAATGTGATTTCTTTATAATGGGTGTGTTCCTTATCTTATCCTAGTGTCTAAACTCTTCTCCATGGCTGGACCCCCAAATAATATTCCTTTACGTGCTAATGGATATCTAGAGAGTGGGATAGGTTTAATAACTACCCTAACCCTAACACGTACCCTAACCCTAACCCCTACCCTAACCCTAACACGTACCCTAATCCTAACCCGTACCCTGAACCGAGCCCTAACCCTAACACTAACCCTAACCCTAACCCTAACCCATACCCTACGCCGTACCCGAACCCCTCCCCGAACCCGTACCCTAAGCCGTACCCTAAGCCTAACCCTAAGCCTAACCCTAACCCTAGGCTACCCTTGACTGCTACTGCCTCCAATAGATTTCCTAAGCACTAGTGTTTTAAGGAACGGCTTAAAAACAGAATCCTAATGTGATTTGTTTATAATGGGTGTGTTCCTTATCTTATCCTAGTGTCTAAACTCTTCTCCATGGCTGGACCCTCAAATAATATTCCTTTACGTGCTAAGGGGTATCTAGAGAGTGGGATAGGTTTAATAACTACCCTAACCCTAACGCGTACCCTAACCCTAACCCCTACCCTAACCCTAAAACGTACCCTAATCCTAACCCGTACCCTAAACTGAGCCCTAACCCTAACACTAACCCTAACCCTAACGCTAACCCATACCCTACACCGTACCCGAACACCTCCCCGAAACCGTACCCTAAGCCGTACCCTAACCCTAACCCTAAGCCTAACCCTAACCCTAGGCTACCCTTGACTGCTTCTGCCTCCAATAGATTTCCTAAGCACTAGTGTTTGAAGGAACAGCTTAAAAAGAGAATCCTAATGTGATTTCTTTATAATGGGTGTGTTCCTTATCTTATCCTAGTGTCTAAACTCTTCTCCATGGCTGGACCCGCAAATAATATTCCTTTACGTGCTAAGGGGTATGTAGAGAGTGGGATAGGTTTACTAACTACCCTAACCCTAATGCGTACCCTAACCCTAACCCCTACCCTAACCCTAACACGTACCCTAATCCTAACCCGTACCCTAAACCGAGCCCTAACCCTAACACGAACCCTAACCCTAACCCTAACCCATACCCTACGCCGTACCCGAACCCCTCCCCGAACCCCTACCCTAAGCCGTACCCTAACCCTAACCCTAAGCCTAACCCTAACCCTAGGCTACCCTTGACTGCTTCTGCCTCCAATAGATTTCCTAAGCACTAGTGTTTGAAGGAACAGCTTAAAAAGAGAATCCTAATGTGATTTCTTTATAATGGGTGTGTTCCTTATCTTATCCTAGTGTCTAAACTCTTCTCCATGGCTGGACCCCCAAATAATATTCCTTTACGTGCTAAGGGGTATCTAGAGAGTGGGATAGGTTTAATAACTACCCCAACCCTAACGCGTACCCTAACCCTAACCCCTACCCTAACCCTAACACGTACCCTAATCCTAACCCGTACCCTAAACCGAGCCCTAACCCTAACACTAACCCTAACCCTAACCCTAACCCATACCCTACGCCGTACCCGAACCCCTCCCCGAACCCGTAGCCTAAGCCTAACCCTAAGCCTAACCCTAACCCTAGGCTACCCTTGACTGCTTCTGCCTCCAATAGATTTCCTAAGCACTAGTGTTTGAAGGAACAGCTTAAAAAGAGAATCCTAATGTGATTTCTTTATAATGGGTGTGTTCCTTATCTTATCCTAGTGTCTAAACTCTTCTCCATGGCTGGACCCCCAAATAATATTCCTTTACGTGCTAACGGATATCTAGAGAGTGGGATAGGTTTAATAACTACCCTAACCCTAACACGTACCCTAACCCTAACCCCTACCCTAACCCTAACACGTACCCTAATCCTAACACGTACCCTGAACCGAGCCCTAACCCTAACACTAATCCTAACCCTAACCCTAACCCATACCCTACGCCGTACCCGAACCCCTCCCCGAACCCGTACCCTAAGCCGTACCCTAAGCCTAACACTAAGCCTAACCCTAACCCTAGGCTACCCTTGACTGCTTCTGCCTCCAATAGATTTCCTAAGCACTAGTGTTTTAAGGAACGGCTTAAAAACAGAATCCTAATGTGATTTCTTTATAATGGGTGTGTTCCTTATCTTATCCTAGTGTCTAAACTCTTCTCCATGGCTGGACCCCCAAATAATATTCCTTTACGTGCTAAGGGGTATCTAGAGAGTGGGATAGGTTTACTAACTACCCTAACCCTAACGCGTACCCTAACCCTAACCCCTACCCTAACCCTAACACGTACCCTAATCCTAACCCGTACCCTAAACCGAGCCCTAACCCTAACACTAACCCTAACCCTAACCCTAACCCATACCCTACGCCGTACCCGAACCCCTCCCCGAACCCGTACCCTAAGCCGTACCCTAAGCCTAACCCTAAGCCTAACCCTAACCCTAGGCTACCCTTGACTGCTTCTGCCTCCAATAGATTTCCTAAGCACTAGTGTTTGAAGGAACAGCTTAAAAAGAGAATCCTAATGTGATTTCTTTATAATGGGTGTGTTCCTTATCTTATCCTAGTGTCTAAACTCTTCTCCATGGCTGGACCCCCAAATAATATTCCTTTACGTGCTAAGGGGTATCTAGAGAGTGGGATAGGTTTAATAACTACCCTAAACCTAACGCGTACCCTAACCCTAACCCCTACCCTAACCCTAACACGTACCCTAATCCTAACCCGTACCCTAAACCGAGCCCTAACCCTAACACTAACCCTAACCCTAACCCTAACCCATACCCTACGCCGTACCCGAACCCCTCCCCGAACCCGTACCCTAAGCCGTACCCTAAGCCTAACCCTAAGCCTAACCCTAACCCTAGGCTACCCTTGACTGCTTCTGCCTCCAATAGATTTCCTAAGCACTAGTGTTTGAAGGAACAGCTTAAAAAGAGAATCCTAATGTGATTTCTTTATAATGGGTGTGTTCCTTATCTTATCCTAGTGTCTAAACTCTTCTCCATAGCTGGACCCCCAAATAATATTCCTTTACATGCTAAGGGGTATCTAGAGAGTGGGATAGGTTTAATAACTACCCTAACCCTAACGCGTACCCTAACCCTAACCCCTACCCTAACCCTAAAACGTACCCTAATCCTAACCCGTACACTAAACCGAGCCCTAACCCTAACTCAAACCCTAACCCTAACCCTAACCCATACCCTACGCCGTACCCGAACCCCTCCCCGAACCCGTACCCTAAGCCGTACCCTAACCCTAACCCTAAGCCTAACCCTAACCCTAGGCTACCCTTGACTGCTTCTGCCTCCAATAGATTTCCTAAGCACTAGTGTTTGAAGGAACAGCTTAAAAAGAGAATCCTAATGTGATTTCTTTATAATGGGTGTGTTCCTTATCTTATCCTAGTGTCTAAACTCTTCTCCATGGCTGGACCCGCAAATAATATTCCTTTACGTGCTAAGGGGTATCTAGAGAGTGGGATAGGTTTACTAACTACCCTAACCCTAATGCGTACCCTAACCCTAACCCCTACCCTAACCCTAACACGTACCCTAATCCTAACCCGTACCCTAAACCGAGCCCTAACCCTAACACGAACCCTAACCCTAACCCTAACCCATACCCTACACCGTACCCGAACCCCTCCCCGAACCCCTACCCTAAGCCGTACCCTAACCCTAACCCTAAGCCTAAACCTAACCCTAGGCTACCCTTGACTGCTTCTGCCTCCAATAGATTTCCTAAGCACTAGTGTTTGAAGGAACAGCTTAAAAAGAGAATCCTAATGTGATTTCTTTATAATGTATGTGTTCCTTATTTTATCCTAGTGTCTAAACTCTTCTCCATGGCTGGACCCGCAAATAATATTCCTTTACGTGCTAAGGGGTATCTAGAGAGTGGGATAGGTTTAATAACTACCCTAACCCTAACGCGTACCCTAACCCTAACCCCTACCCTAACCCTAAAACGTACCCTAATCCTAACCCGTACACTAAACCGAGCCCTAACCCTAACTCAAACCCTAACCCTAACCCTAACCCATACCCTACGCCGTACCCGAACCCCTCCCCGAACCCGTACCCTAAGCCGTACCCTAACCCTAACCATAAGCCTAACCCTAACCCTAGGCTACCCTTGACTGCTTCTGCCTCCAATAGATTTCCTAAGCACTAGTGTTTGAAGGAACAGCTTAAAAAGAGAATCCTAATGTGATTTCTTTATAATGGGTGTGTTCCTTATCTTATCCTAGTGTCTAAACTCTTCTCCATGGCTGGACCCCCAAATAATATTCCTTTACGTGCTAAGGGGTATCTAGAGAGTGGGATAGGTTTAATAACTACCCTAACCCTAATGTGTACCCTAACCCTAACCCCTACCCTAACCCTAACACGTACCCTAATCCTAACCCGTACCCTAAACCGAGCCCTAACCCTAACACGAACCCTAACCCTAACCCTAACCCATACCCTACACCGTACCCGAACCCCTCCCCGAACCCCTACCCTAAGCCGTACCCTAACCCTAACCCTAAGCCTATCCCTAACCCTAGGCTACCCTTGACTGCTTCTGCCTCCAATAGATTTCCTAAGCACTAGTGTTTGAAGGAACAGCTTAAAAAGAGAATCCTAATGTGATTTCTTTATAATGGGTGTGTTCCTTATCTTATCCTAGTGTCTAAACTCTTCTCCATGGCTGGACCCGCAAATAATATTCCTTTACGTGCTAAGGGGTATCTAGAGAGTGGGATAGGTTTACTAACTACCCTAACCCTAATGCGTACCCTAACCCTAACCCCTACCCTAACCCTAACACCTACCCTAATCCTAACCCGTACCCTAAACCGAGCCCTAACCCTAACACGAACCCTAACCCTAACCCTAACCCATACCCTACGCCGTACCCGAACCCCTCCCCGAACCCCTACCCTAAGCCGTACCCTAACCCTAACCCTAAGCCTAACCCTAAACCCTAGGCTACCCTTGACTGCTTCTGCCTCCAATAGATTTTCTAAGCACTAGTGTTTTAAGGAACGGCTTAAAAAGAGAATCTTAATGTGATTTCTTTATAATGGGTGTGTTCCTTATCTTATCCTAGTGTCTAAACTCTTCTCCATGGCTGGACGCCCAAATAATATTCCTTTACGTGCTAAGGGGTATCTAGAGAGTGGGATAGGTTTAATAACTACCCTAACCCTAACGCGTACCCTAACCCTAACCCCTACCCTAACCCTAACACGTACCCTAATCCTAACCCATACCCTAAACCGAGCCCTAACCCTTACACTAACCCTAACCCTAACACTAACCCATACCCTACGCCGTACCCGAACCCCTCCCCGAACCCGTACCCTAAGCCGTACCCTAACCCAAACCCTAAGCCTAACCCTAACCCTAGGCTACCCTTGACTGCTACTGCCTCCAATAGATTTCCTAAGCACTAGTGTTTGAAGGAACAGCTTAAAAAGAGAATCCTAATGTGATTTCTTTATAATGGGTGTGTTCCTTATCTTATCCTAGTGTCTAAACTCTTCTCCATGGCTGGACCCCCAAATAATATTCCTTTACGTGCTAAGGGGTATCTAGAGAGTGGGATAGGTTTAATAACTACCCTAACCCTAAAGCGTACCCTAACCCTAACCCCTACCCTAACCCTAACACGTACCCTAATCCTAACCCGTACCCTAAACCGAGACCTAAAGCTAAAACTAACCCTAACCCTAACCCTAACCCATACCCTACGCCGTACCCGAACCCCTACACGAACCCGTACCCTAAGCCGTACCCTAACCCTAACCCTGAGCCTAACCCTAACCCTAGGCTACCCTTGACTGCTTCTGCCTCCAATAGATTTCCTAAGCACTAGTGCTTTAAGGAAAAGCTTAAAAAGAGAATCCTAATGTGATTTCTTTATAATGGGAGTTTTCCTTATCTTATCCTAGTGTCTAAACTCTTCTCCATGGCTGGACCCCCAAATAATATTCCTTTACGTGCTAAGGGGTATCTAGAGAGTGGGATAGGTTTAATAACTACCCTAACCCTAACACGTACCCTAACCCTAACCCCTACCCTAACCCTAACACGTACCCTAATCCTAACCCGTACCCTGAACCGAGCCCTAACCCTAACCCTAACCCTAACCCTAACCCTAACCCATACCCTACACCGTACCCGAACCCCTCCCCGAACCCGTACCCTAAGCCGTACCCTAAGCCTAACCCTAAGCCTAACCCTAACCCTAGGCTACCCTTGACTGCTTCTGCCTCCAATAGATTTCCTAAGCACTAGTGTTTTAAGGAACGGCTTAAAAACAGAATCCTAATGTGATTTCTTTATAATGGGTGTGTTCCTTATCTTATCCTAGTGTCTAAACTCTTCTCCATGGCTGGACCCCCAAATAATATTCCTTTACGTGCTAAGGGGTATCTAGAGAGTGGGATAGGTTTAATAACTACCCTAACCCTAACGTGTACCCTAACCCTAACCCCTACCCTAACCCTAACACGTACCCTAATCCTAACCCGTACCCTAAACTGAGCCCTAAACCTAACACTAACCCTAACCCTAACCCTAACCCATACCCTACACTGTACCCGAACCCCTCCCCGAAACCGTACCCTAAGCCGTACCCTAACCCTAACCCTAAGCCTAACCCTAACCCTAGGCTACCCTTGACTGCTTCTGCCTCCAATAGATTTCCTAAGCACTAGTGTTTGAAGGAACAGCTTAAAAAGAGAATCCTAATGTGATTTCTTTATAATGGGTGTGTTCCTTATCTTATCCTAGTGTCTAAACTCTTCTCCATGGCTGGACCCCCAAATAATATTCCTTTACGTGCTAAGGGGTATCTAGAGAGTGGGATAGGTTTAATAACTACCCTAAACCTAACGCGTACCCTAACCCTAACCCCTACTCTAACCCTAACACGTACCCTAATCCTAACCCGTACCCTAAACCGAGCCCTAACCCTAACACGAACCCTAACCCTAACCCTAACCCATACCCTACACCGTACCCGAACCCCTCCCCGAACCCCTACCCTAAGCCGTACCCTAACCCTAACCCTAAGCCTATCCCTAACCCTAGGCTACCCTTGACTGCTTCTGCCTCCAATAGATTTCCTAAGCACTAGTGTTTGAAGGAACAGCTTAAAAAGAGAATCCTAATGTGATTTCTTTATAATGTATGTGTTCCTTATTTTATCCTAGTGTCTAAACTCTTCTCCATGGCTGGACCCGCAAATAATATTCCTTTACCTGCTAAGGGGTATCTAGAGAGTGGGATAGGTTTAATAACTACCCTAACCCTAACGCGTACCCTAACCCTAACCCCTACCCTAACCCTAACACGTACCCTAATCCTAACCCGTACCCTAAACCGAGCCCTAACCCTAACACTAACCCTAAACCTAACCCTAACCCATACCCTACACCGTACCCGAACCCCTCCCCAAACCCGTACCCTAAGCCGTACCCTAAGCCTAACCCTAAGCCTAACCCTAACCCTAGGCTACCCTTGACTGCTTCTGCCTCCAACAGATTTCCTAAGCACTAATGTTTGAAGGAACAGCTTAAAAAGAGAATCCTAATGTGATTTCTTTATAATGGGTGTGTTCCTTATCTTATCCTAGTGTCTAAACTCTTCTCCATGGCTGGACCCCCAAATAATATTCATTTACATGCTAAGGGGTATCTAGAGAGTGGGATAGGTTTAATAACTACCCTAACCCTAACGGGTACCCTAACCCTAACCCCTACCCTAACCCTAAAACGTACCCTAATCCTAACCCGTACACTAAACCGAGCCCTAACCCTAACTCAAACCCTAACCCTAACCCTAAACCATACCCTACGCCGTACCCGAACCCCTCCCCGAACCCGTACCCTAAGCCGTACCCTAACCCTAACCCTAAGCCTAACCCTAACCCTAGGCTACCCTTGACTGCTTCTGCCTCCAATAGATTTCCTAAGCACTAGTGTTTGAAGGAACAGCTTAAAAAGAGAATCCTAATGTGATTTCTTTATAATGGGTGTGTTCCTTATCTTATCCTAGTGTCTAAACTCTTCTCCATGGCTGGACCCGCAAATAATATTCCTTTACGTGCTAAGGGGTATCTAGAGAGTGGGATAGGTTTACTAACTACCCTAACCCTAATGCGTACCCTAACCCTAACCCCTACCCTAACCCTAACACGTACCCTAATCCTAACCCGTACCCTAAACCGAGCCCTAACCCTAACACGAACCCTAACCCTAACCCTAACCCATACCCTACGCCGTACCCGAACCCCTCCCCGAACCCCTACCCTAAGCCGTACCCTAACCCTAACCCTAAGCCTAACCCTAAACCCTAGGCTACCCTTGACTGCTTCTGCCTCCAATAGATTTTCTAAGCACTAGTGTTTTAAGGAACGGCTTAAAAAGAGAATCTTAATGTGATTTCTTTATAATGGGTGTGTTCCTTATCTTATCCTAGTGTCTAAACTCTTCTCCATGGCTGGACGCCCAAATAATATTCCTTTGCGTGCTAAGGGGTATCTAGAGAGTGGGATAGGTTTAATAACTACCCTAACCCTAACGCGTACCCTAACCCTAACCCCTACCCTAACCCTAACACGTACCCTAATCCTAACCCATACCCTAAACCGAGCCCTAACCCTTACACTAACCCTAACCCTAACACTAACCCATACCCTACGCCGTACCCGAACCCCTCCCCGAACCCGTACCCTAAGCCGTACCCTAACCCAAACCCTAAGCCTAACCCTAACCCTAGGCTACCCTTGACTGCTACTGCCTCCAATAGATTTCCTAAGCACTAGTGTTTTAAGGAACAGCTTAAAAAGAGAATCCTAATGTGATTTCTTTATAATGGGTGTGTTCCTTATCTTATCCTAGTGTCTAAACTCTTCTCCATGGCTGGACCCCCAAATAATATTCCTTTACGTGCTAAGGGGTATCTAGAGAGTGGGATAGGTTTAATAACTACCCTAACCCTAAAGCGTACCCTAACCCTAACCCCTACCCTAACCCTAACACGTACCCTAATCCTAACCCGTACCCTAAACCGAGACCTAAAGCTAAAACTAACCCTAACCCTAACCCTAACCCATACCCTACGCCGTACCCGAACCCCTACACGAACCCGTACCCTAAGCCGTACCCTAACCCTAACCCTAAGCCTAACCCTAACCCTAGGCTACCCTTGACTGCTTCTGCCTCCAATAGATTTCCTAAGCACTAGTGCTTTAAGGAAAAGCTTAAAAAGAGAATCCTAATGTGATTTATTTATAATGGGAGTGTTCCTTATCTTATCTTAGTGTCTAAACTCTTCTCCATGGCTGGACCCCCAAATAATATTCCTTTACGTGCTAAGGGGTATCTAGAGAGTGGGATAGGTTTAATAACTACCCTAACCCTAACACGTACCCTAACCCTAACCCCTACCCTAACCCTAACACGTACCCTAATCCTAACCCGTACCCTGAACCGAGCCCTAACCCTAACACTAACCCTAACCCTAACCCTAACCCATACCCTACGCCGTACCCGAACCCCTCCCCGAACCCGTACCCTAAGCCGTACCCTAAGCCTAACCCTAAGCCTAACCCTAACCCTAGGCTACCCTTGACTGCTTCTGCCTCCAATAGATTTCCTAAGCACTAGTGTTTTAAGGAACGGCTTAAAAACAGAATCCTAATGTGATTTCTTTATAATGGGTGTGTTCCTTATCTTATCCTAGTGTCTAAACTCTTCTCCATGGCTGGACCCCCAAATAATATTCCTTTACGTGCTAAGGGGTATCTAGAGAGTGGGATAGGTTTAATAACTACCCTAACCCTAACGCGTACCCTAACCCTAACCCCTACCCTAACCCTAACACGTACCCTAATCCTAACCCGTACCCTGAACCGAGCCCTAACCCTTACACTAACCCTAACCCTAACACTAACCCATACCCTACGCCGTACCCGAACCCCTCCCCGAACCCGTACCCTAAGCCGTACCCTAACCCAAACCCTAAGCCTAACCCTAACCCTAGGCTACCCTTGACTGCTACTGCCTCCAATAGATTTCCTAAGCACTAGTGTTTTAAGGAACAGCTTAAAAAGAGAATCCTAATGTGATTTCTTTATAATGGGTGTGTTCCTTATCTTATCCTAGTGTCTAAACTCTTCTCCATGGCTGGACCCCCAAATAATATTCCTTTACGTGCTAAGGGGTATCTAGAGAGTGGGATAGGTTTAATAACTACCCTAACCCTAAAGCGTACCCTAACCCTAACCCCTACCCTAACCCTAACACGTACCCTAATCCTAACCCGTACCCTAAACCGAGACCTAAAGCTAAAACTAACCCTAACCCTAACCCTAACCCATACCCTACGCCGTACCCGAACCCCTACACGAACCCGTACCCTAAGCCGTACCCTAACCCTAACCCTAAGCCTAACCCTAACCCTAGGCTACCCTTGACTGCTTCTGCCTCCAATAGATTTCCTAAGCACTAGTGTTTTAAGGAACGGCTTAAAAAGAGAATCCTAATGTGATTTCTTTATAATGGGTGTGTTCCTTATCTTATCCTAGTGTCTAAACTCTTCTCCATGGCTGGACCCCCAAATAATATTCCTTTACGTGCTAAGGGGTATCTAGAGAGTGGGATAGGTTTAATAACTACCCTAACCCTAACGCGTACCCTAACCCTAACCCCTACCCTAACCCTAACACGTACCCTAATCCTAACCCGTACCCTAAACTGAGCCCTAACCCTAACACTAACCCTAACCCTAACCCTAACCCATACCCTACACTGTACCCGAACCCCTCCCCGAAACCGTACCCTAAGCCGTACCCTAACCCTAACCCTAAGCCTAACCCTAACCCTAGGCTACCCTTGACTGCTTCTGCCTCCAATAGATTTCCTAAGCACTAGTGTTTGAAGGAACAGCTTAAAAAGAGAATCCTAATGTGATTTCTTTATAATGGGTGTGTTCCTTATCTTATCCTAGTGTCTAAACTCTTCTCCATGGCTGGACCCCCAAATAATATTCCTTTACGTGCTAAGGGGTATCTAGAGAGTGGGATAGGTTTAATAACTACCCTAAACCTAACGCGTACCCTAACCCTAACCCCTACCCTAACCCTAACCCGTACCCTAATCCTAACCCGTACCCTAAACCGAGCCCTAACCCTAACACTAACCCTAACCCTAACCCTAACCCATACCCTACGCCGTACCCGAACCCCTCCCCGAACCCGTACCCTAAGCCGTACCCTAAGCCTAACCCTAAGCCTAACCCTAACCCTAGGCTACCCTTGACTGCTTCTGCCTCCAATAGATTTCCTAAGCACTAGTGTTTGAAGGAACAGCTTAAAAAGAGAATCCTAATGTGATTTCTTTATAATGGGTGTGTTCCTTATCTTATCCTAGTGTCTAAACTCTTCTCCATGGCTGGACCCCCAAATAATATTCCTTTACGTGCTAAGGGGTATCTAGAGAGTGGGATAGGTTTAATAACTACCCTAACCCTAACGCGTACCCTAACCCTAACCCCTACCCTAACCCTAAAACGTACCCTAATCCTAACCCGTACACTAAACCGAGCCCTAACCCTAACTCAAACCCTAACCCTAACCCTAACCCATACCCTACGCCGTACCCGAACCCCTCCCCGAACCCGTACCCTAAGCCGTACCCTAACCCTAACCCTAAGCCTAACCCTAACCCTAGGCTACCCTTGACTGCTTCTGCCTCCAATAGATTTCCTAAGCACTAGTGTTTGAAGGAACAGCTTAAAAAGAGAATCCTAATGTGATTTCTTTATAATGGGTGTGTTCCTTATCTTATCCTAGTGTCTAAACTCTTCTCCATGGCTGGACCCCCAAATAATATTCCTTTACGTGCTAAGGGGTATCTAGAGAGTGGGATAGGTTTAATAACTACCCTAACCCTAACGCGTACCCTAACCCTAACCCCTACCCTAACCCTAACATGTACCCTAATCCTAACCCGTACACTAAACCGAGCCCTAACCCTAACTCAAACCCTAACCCTAACCCATACCCTACGCCGTACCCGAACCCCTCCCCGAACCCGTAGACTAAGCCGTACCCTAAGCCTAACCCTAAGCCTAACCCTAACCCTAGGCTACCCTTGACTGCTTCTGCCTCCAATAGATTTCCTAAGCACTAGTGTTTGAAGGAACAGCTTAAAAAGAGAATCCTAATGTGATTTCTTTATAATGGGTGTGTTCCTTATCTTATCCTAGTGTCTAAACTCTTCTCCATGGCTGGACCCCCAAATAATATTCCTTTACGTGCTAAGGGGTATCTAGAGAGTGGGATAGGTTTAATAACTACCCTAACCCTAACACGTACCCTAACCCTAACCCCTACCCTAACCCTAACACGTACCCTAATCCTAACCCGTACCCTGAACCGAGCCCTAACCCTAAGACTAACCCTAACCCTAACCCTAACCCATACCCTACGCCGTACCCGAACCCCTCCCCGAACCCGTACCCTAAGCCGTACCCTAAGCCTAACCCTAAGCCTAACCCTAACCCTAGGCTACCCTTGACTGCTTCTGCCTCCAATAGATTTCCTAAGCACTAGTGTTTTAAGGAACGGCTTAAAAAGAGAATCCTAATGTGATTTCTTTATAATGGGTGTGTTCCTTATTTATCCTAGTGTCTAAACTCTTCTCCATGGCTGGACCCCCAAATAATATTCCTTTACGTGCTAAGGGGTATCTAGAGAGTGGGATAGGTTTACTAACTACCCTAACCTAATGCGTACCCTAACCCTAACCCCTACCCTAACCCTAACACGTACCCTAATCCTAACCCGTACCCTAAACCGAGCCCTAACCCTAACACGAACCCTAACACTAACCCTAACCCATACCCTACGCCGTACCCGAACCCCTCCCCGAACCCCTACCCTAAGCCGTACCCTAACCCTAACCCTAAGCCTAACACTAACCCTAGGCTACCCTTGACTGCTTCTGCCTCCAATAGATTTCCTAAGCACTAGTGTTTTAAGGAACAACTTAAAAAGAGAATCCTAATGTGATTTGTTTATAATGTATGTGTTCCTTATTTTATCCTAGTGTCTAAACTCTTCTCCATGGCTGGACCCGCAAATAATATTCCTTTACGTGCTAAGGGGTATCTAGAGAGTGGGATAGGTTTAATAACTTCCCTAACCCTAACGCGTACCCTAACCCTAACCCCTACCCTAACCCTAACACGTACCCTAATCCTAACCCGTACCCTGAACCGAGCCCTAACCCTAACACTAACCCTAACCCTAACCCTAACCCATACCCTACGCCGTACCCGAACCCCTCCCCGAACCCGTACCCTAAGCCGTACCCTAAGCCTAACCCTAAGCCTAACCCTAACCCTAGGCTACCCTTGACTGCTTCTGCCTCCAATAGATTTCCTAAGCACTAGTGTTTGAAGAAACAGCTTAAAAAGAGAATCCTAATGTGATTTCTTTATAATGGGTGTGTTCCTTATCTTATCCTAGTGTCTAAACTCTTCTCCATGGCTGGACCCCCAAATAATATTCCTTTACGTGCTAAGGGGTATCTAGAGAGTGGGATAGGTTTAATAACTACCCTAACCCTAACACGTACCCTAACCCTAACCCCTACCCTAACCCTAACACGTACCCTAATCCTAACCCGTACCCTGAACCGAGCCCTAACCCTAACACTAACCCTAACCCTAACCCTAACCCATACCCTACGCCGTACCCGAACCCCTCCCCGAACCCGTACCCTAAGCCGTACCCTCAGCCTAACCCTAAGCCTAACCCTAACCCTAGGCTACCCTTGACTGCTTCTGCCTCCAATAGATTTCCTAAGCACTAGTGTTTGAAGGAACAGCTTAAAAAGAGAATCCTAATGTGATTTCTTTATAATGGGTGTGTTCCTTATCTTATCCTAGTGTCTAAACTCTTCTCCATGGCTGGACCCACAAATAATACACCTTTACGTGCTAAGGGGTATCTAGAGAGTGGGATAGGTTTAATAACTACCCTAACCCTAACGCGTACCCTAACCCTAACACCTACCCTAACCCTAAAACGTACCCTAATCCTAACCCGTACACTAAACCGAGCCCTAACCCTAACTCAAACCCTAAACCTAACCCATACCCTACGCCGTACCCGAACCCCTCCCCGAACCCGTACCTTAAGCCGTACCCTAAGCCTAACCCTAAGCCTAACCCTAACCCTAGGCTACCCTTGACTGCTTCTGCCTCCAATAGATTTCCTAAGCACTAGTGTTTGAAGGAACAGCTTAAAAAGAGAATCCTAATGTGATTTCTTTATAATGGGTGTGTTCCTTATCTTATCCTAGTGTCTAAACTCTTCTCCATGGCTGGACCCCCAAATAATATTCCTTTACGTGCTAAGTGGTATCTAGAGAGTGGGATAGGTTTAATAACTACCCTAACCCTAATGCGTACCCTAACCCTAACCCCTACCCTAACCCTAACACTTACCCTAATCCTAACCCGTACCCTAAACCGAGCCCTAACCCTAACACGAACCCTAACCCTAACCCTAACCCATACCCTACGCCGTACCCGAACCCCTACCCTAAGCCGTACCCTAACCCTAAACCTAAGCCTAACCCTAACCCTAGGCTACCCTTGACTGCTTCTGCCTCCAATAGATTTCTTAATTACTAGTGTTTGAAGGAACGGCTTAAAAAGAGAATCCTAATGTGATTTCTTTATAATGGGTGTGTTCCTTATCTTATCCTAGTGTCTAAACTCTTCTCCATGGCTGGACCCCCAAATAATATTCCTTTACGTGCTAAGGGGTATCTAGAGAGTGGGATAGGTTTAATAACTACCCTAAACCTAACGCGTAACCTAACCCTAACCCCTACCCTAACCCTAACCCGTACCCTAATCCTAACCCGTACCCTAAACCGAGCCCTAACCCTAACACTAACCCTAACCCTAACCCTAACCCATACCCTACGCCGTACCCGAACCCCTCCCCGAACCCGTACCCTAAGCCGTACCCAAAGCCTAACCCTAAGCCTAACCCTAACCCTAGGCTACCCTTGACTGCTTCTGCCTCCAATAGATTTCCTAAGCACTAGTGTTTGAAGGAACAGCTTAAAAAGAGAATCCTAATGTGATTTCTTTATAATGGGTGTGTTCCTTATCTTATCCTAGTGTCTAAACTCTTCTCCATGGCTGGACCCCCAAATAATATTCCTTTACATGCTAAGGGGTATCTAGAGAGTGGGATAGGTTTAATAACTACCCTAACCCTAACGCGTACCCTAACCCTAACCCCTACCCTAACCCTAAAACGTACCCTAATCCTAACCCGTACACTAAACCGAGCCCTAAACCTAACTCAAACCCTAACCCTAACCCTAACCCATACCCTACGCCGTACCCGAACCCCTCCCCGAACCCGTACCCTAAGCCGTACCCTAAGCCTAACCCTAAGCCTAACCCTAACCCTAGGCTACCCTTGACTGCTTCTGCCTCCAATAGATTTCCTAAGCACTAGTGTTTTAAGGAACGGCTTAAAAACAGAATCCTAATGTGATTTCTTTATAATGGGTGTGTTCCTTATCTTATCCTAGTGTCTAAACTCTTCTCCATGGCTGGACCCCCAAATAATATTCCTTTACGTGCTAAGGGGTATCTAGAGAGTGGGATAGGTTTAATAACTACCCTAACCCTAACGCGTACCCTAACCCTAACCCCTACCCTAACCCTAACACGTACCCTAATCCTAACCCGTACCCTAAACTGAGCCCTAACCCTAACACTAACCCTAACCCTAACCCTAACCCATACCCTACACTGTACCCGAACCCCTCCCCGAAACCGTACCCTAAGCCGTACCCTAACCCTAACCCTAAGCCTAACCCTAACCCTAGGCTACCCTTGACTGCTTCTGCCTCCAATAGATTTCCTAAGCACTAGTGTTTGAAGGAACAGCTTAAAAAGAGAATCCTAATGTGATTTCTTTATAATGGGTGTGTTCCTTATCTTATCCTAGTGTCTAAACTCTTCTCCATGGCTGGACCCCCAAATAATATTCCTTTACGTGCTAAGGGGTATCTAGAGAGTGGGATAGGTTTAATAACTACCCTAAACCTAACGCGTACCCTAACCCTAACCCCTAACCTAACCCTAACCCGTACCCTAATCCTAACCCGTACCCTAAACCGAGCCCTAACCCTAACACTAACCCTAACCCTAACCCTAACCCATACCCTACGCCGTACCCGAACCCCTCCCCGAACCCGTACCCTAAGCCGTACCCTAAGCCTAACCCTAAGCCTAACCCTAACCCTAGGCTACCCTTGACTGCTTCTGCCTCCAATAGATTTCCTAAGCACTAGTGTTTTAAGGAACGGCTTAAAAACAGAATCCTAATGTGATTTCTTTATAATGGGTGTGTTCCTTATTTATCCTAGTGTCTAAACTCTTCTCCATGGCTGGACCCCCAAATAATATTCCTTTACGTGCTAAGGGGTATCTAGAGAGTGGGATAGGTTTACTAACTACCCTAACCTAATGCGTACCCTAACCCTAACCCCTACCCTAACCCTAACACGTACCCTAATCCTAACCCGTACCCTAAACCGAGCCCTAACCCTAACACGAACCCTAACACTAACCCTAACCCATACCCTTCGCCGTACCCGAACCCCTCCCCGAACCCCTACCCTAAGCCGTACCCTAACCCTAACCCTAAGCCTAACCCTAACCCTAGGCTACCCTTGACTGCTTCTGCCTCCAATAGATTTCCTAAGCACTAGTGTTTTAAGGAACAACTTAAAAAGAGAATCCTAATGTGATTTGTTTATAATGTATGTGTTCCTTATTTTATCCTAGTGTCTAAACTCTTCTCCATGGCTGGACCCGCAAATAATATTCCTTTACGTGCTAAGGGGTATCTAGAGAGTGGGATAGGTTTAATAACTTCCCTAACCCTAACGCGTACCCTAACCCTAACCCCTACCCTAACCCTAACACGTACCCTAATCCTAACTCGTACCCTGAACCGAGCCCTAACCCTAACACTAACCCTAACCCTAACCCTAACCCATACCCTACGCCGTACCCGAACCCCTCCCCGAACCCGTACCCTAAGCCGTACCCTAAGCCTAACCCTAAGCCTAACCCTAACCCTAGGCTACCCTTGACTGCTTCTGCCTCCAATAGATTTCCTAAGCACTAGTGTTTGAAGAAACAGCTTAAAAAGAGAATCCTAATGTGATTTCTTTATAATGGGTGTGTTCCTTATCTTATCCTAGTGTCTAAACTCTTCTCCATGGCTGGACCCCCAAATAATATTCCTTTACGTGCTAAGGGGTATCTAGAGAGTGGGATAGGTTTAATAACTACCCTAACCCTAACACGTACCCTAACCCTAACCCCTACCCTAACCCTAACACGTACCCTAATCCTAACCCGTACCCTGAACCGAGCCCTAACCCTAACACTAACCCTAACCCTAACCCTAACCCATACCCTACGCCGTACCCGAACCCCTCCCCGAACCCGTACCCTAAGCCGTACCCTAAGCCTAACCCTAAGCCTAACCCTAACCCTAGGCTACCCTTGACTGCTTGTGCCTCCAATAGATTTCCTAAGCACTAGTGTTTGAAGGAACAGCTTAAAAAGAGAATCCTAATGTGATTTCTTTATAATGGGTGTGTTCCTTATCTTATCCTAGTGTCTAAACTCTTCTCCATGGCTGGACCCCCAAATAATATTCCTTTACGTGCTAAGGGGTATCTAGAGAGTGGGATAGGTTTAATAACTACCCTAACCCTAACACGTACCCTAACCCTAACCCTTACCCTAACCCTAACCCCTACCCTAACCCTAACACGTACCCTAATCCTAACCCGTACCCTGAACCGAGCCCTAACCCTAACACTAACCCTAACCCTAACCCTAACCCATACCCTACACCGTACCCGAACCCCTCCCCGAACCCGTACCCTAAGCCGTACCCTAACCCTAACCCTAAGCCTAACCCTAACCCTAGGCTACCCTTGACTGCTTCTGCCTCCAATAGATTTCCTAAGCACTAGTGTTTGAAGAAACAGCTTAAAAAGAGAATCCTAATGTGATTTCTTTATAATGGGTGTGTTCCTTATCTTATCCTAGTGTCTAAACTCTTCTCCATGGCTGGACCCCCAAATAATATTCCTTTACGTGCTAAGGGGTATCTAGAGAGTGGGATAGGTTTAATAACTACCCTAACCCTAACACGTACCCTAACCCTAACCCCTACCCTAACCCTAACACGTACCCTAATCCTAACCCGTACCCTGAACCGAGCCCTAACCCTAACACTAACCCTAACCCTAACCCTAACCCATACCCTACGCCGTACCCGAACCCCTCCCCGAACCCGTACCCTAAGCCGTACCCTAAGCCTAACCCTAAGTCTAACCCTGACCCTAGGCTACCCTTGACTGCTTCTGCCTCCAATAGATTTCCTAAGCACTAGTGTTTCAAGGAACAGCTTAAAAAGAGAATCCTAATGTGATTTCTTTATAATGGGTGTGTTCCTTATCTTATCCTAGTGTCTAAACTCTTCTCCATGGCTGGACCCCCAAATAATATTCCTTTACATGCTAAGGGGTATCTAGAGAGTGGGATAGGTTTAATAACTACCCTAACCCTAACGCGTACCCTAACCCTAACCCCTACCCTAACCCTAAAACGTACCCTAATCCTAACCCGTACCCTAAACCGAGCCCTAACCCTAACACTAACCCTAACCCTAACCCTAACCCATACACTACGCCGTACCCGAACCCATACCCGAACCCGTACCCTAAGCCGTACCCTAAGCCTAACCCTAACCCTAGGCTACCCTTGACTGCTTCTGCCTCCAATAGATTTCCTAAGCACTAGTGTTTGAAGGAACAGCTTAAAAAGAGAATCCTAATGTGATTTCTTTATAATGGGTGTGTTCCTTATCTTATCCTAGTGTCTAAACTCTTCTCCATGGCTGGACCCCCAAATAATATTCCTTTATGTGCTAAGGGGTATCTAGAGAGTGGGATAGGTTTAATAACTACCCTAAACCTAACGCGTACCCTAACCCTAACCCCTACCCTAACCCTAACACGTACCCTAATCCTAACCCGTACCCTAAACCGAGCCCTAACCCTAACACTAACCCTAACCCTAACCCTAACCCATACCCTACGCCGTACACGAACCCCTCCCCGAACCCGTACCCTAAGCCGTACCCTAAGCCTAACCCTAAGCCTAACCCTAACCCTAGGCTACCCTTGACTGCTTCTGCCTCCAATAGATTTCCTAAGCACTAGTGTTTGAAGGAACAGCTTAAAAAGAGAATCCTAATGTGATTTCTTTATAATGGGTGTGTTCCTTATCTTATCCTAGTGTCTAAACTCTTCTCCATGGCTGGACCCCCAAATAATATTCCTTTACATGCTAAGGGGTATCTAGAGAGTGGGATAGGTTTAATAACTACCCTAACCCTAACGCGTACCCTAACCCTAACCCCTACCCTAACCCTAACACGTACCCTAATCCTAACCCGTACCCTAAACTGAGCCCTAACCCTAACACTAACCCTAACCCTAACCCATACCCTACACTGTACCCGAACCCCTCCCCGAAACCGTACCCTAAGCCGTACCCTAACCCTAACCCTAAGCCTAACCCTAACCCTAGGCTACCCTTGACTGCTTCTGCCTCCAATAGATTTCCTAAGCACTAGTGTTTGAAGGAACAGCTTAAAAAGAGAATCCTAATGTGATTTCTTTATAATGGGTGTGTTCCTTATCTTATCCTAGTGTCTAAACTCTTCTCCATGGCTGGACCCCCAAATAATATTCCTTTACGTGCTAAGGGGTATCTAGAGAGTGGGATAGGTTTAATAACTACCCTAAACCTAACGCGTACCCTAACCCTAACCCCTACCCTAACCCTAACCCGTACCCTAATCCTAACCCGTACCCTAAACCGAGCCCTAACCCTAACACTAACCCTAACCCTAACCCTAACCCATACCCTACGCCGTACCCGAACCCCTCCCCGAACCCGTAGCCTAAGCCGTACCCTAAGCCTAACCCTAAGCCTAACCCTAACCCTAGGCTACCCTTGACTGCTTCTGCCTCCAATAGATTTCCTAAGCACTAGTGTTTGAAGGAACAGCTTAAAAAGAGAATCCTAATGTGATTTCTTTATAATGGGTGTGTTCCTTATCTTATCCTAGTGTCTAAACTCTTCTCCATGGCTGGACCCCCAAATAATATTCCTTTACGTGCTAAGGGGTATCTAGAGAGTGGGATAGGTTTAATAACTATCCTAACCCTAACACGTACCCTAACCCTAACCTCTACCCTAACCCTAACCCCTACCCTAACCCTAACACGTACCCTAATCCTAACCCGTACCCTGAACCGAGCCCTAACCCTAACTCAAACCCTAACCCTAACCCTAACCCATACCCTACGCCGTACCCGAACCCCTCCCCGAACCCGTACCCTAAGCCGTACCCTAACCCTAACCCTAAGCCTAACCCTAACCCTAGGCTACCCTTGACTGCTTCTGCCTCCAATAGATTTCCTAAGCACTAGTGTTTTAAGGAACAACTTAAAAAGAGAATCCTAATGTGATTTGTTTATAATGTATGTGTTCCTTATTTTATCCTAGTGTCTAAACTCTTCTCCATGGCTGGACCCGCAAATAATATTCCTTTACGTGCTAAGGGGTATCTAGAGAGTGGGATAGGTTTACTAACTACCCTAACCCTAATGCGTACCCTAACCCTAACCCCTACCCTAACCCTAACACGTACCCTAATCCTAACCCGTACCCTAAACCGAGCCCTAACCCTAACACGAACCCTAACCCTAACCCTAACCCATACCCTACGCCGTACCCGAACCCCTCCCCGAACCCCTACCCTAAGCCGTACCCTAACCCTAGCCCTAAGCCTAACCGTAACCCTAGGCTACCCTTGACTGCTTCTGCCTCCAATAGATTTCCTAAGCACTAGTGTTTGAAGGAACAGCTTAAAAAGAGAATCCTAATGTGATTTCTTTATAATGGGTGTGTTCCTTATCTTATCCTAGTGTCTAAACTCTTCTCCATGGCTGGACCCCCAAATAATATTACTTTACGTGCTAAGGGGTATCTAGAGAGGGGGATAGGTTTAATAACTACCCTAACCCTAACACGTACCCTAACCCTAACCCCTACCCTAACCCTAACCCCTACCCTAACCCTAACACGTACCCTAATCCTAACCCGTACCCTGCACCGAGCCCTAACCCTAAGACTAACCCTAACCCTAACTCTAACCAATACCCTACGCCGTACCCAAACCCCTCCCCGAACCCGTACCCTAAGCCGTACCCTAAGCCTAACCCTAAGCCTAACCCTAACCCTAGGCTACCCTTGACTGCTTCTGCCTCCAATAGATTTCCTAAGCACTAGTGTTTGAAGGAACAGCTTAAAAAGAGAATCCTAATGTGATTTCTTTATAATGGGTGTGTTCCTTATCTTATCCTAGTGTCTAAACTCTTCTCCATGGCTGGACCCCCAAATAATATTCCTTTACGTGCTAAGGGGGTATCTAGAGAGTGGGATAGGTTTACTAACTACCCTAACCCTAACACGTACCCTAACCCTAACCCCTACCCTAACCCTAACACGTACCCTAATCCTAACCCGTACCCTGAACCGAGCCCTAACCCTAACACTAACCCTAAACCTAACCCTAACCCATACCCTACGCCGTACCCGAACCCCTCCCCGAACCCGTAGCCTAAGCCGTACCCTAAGCCTAACCCTAAGCCTAACCCTAACCCTAGGCTACCCTTGACTGCTTCTGCCTCCAATAGATTTCCTAAGCACTAGTGTTTGAAGGAACAGCTTAAAAAGAGAATCCTAATGTGATTTCTTTATAATGGGTGTGTTCCTTATCTTATCCTAGTGTCTAAACTCTTCTCCATGGCTGGACCCCCAAATAATATTCCTTTACGTGCTAATGGATATCTAGAGAGTGGGATAGGTTTAATAACTACCCTAACCCTAACACGTACCCTAACCCTAACCCCTACCCTAACCCTAACACGTACCCTAATCCTAACCCGTACCCTGAACCGAGCCCTAACCCTAACACTAACCCTAACCCTAACCCTAACCCATACCCTACGCCGTACCCGAACCCCTCCCCGAACCCGTACCCTAAGCCGTACCCTAAGCCTAACCCTAAGCCTAAACCCTACCCTAGGCTACCCTTGACTGCTTCTGCCTCCAATAGATTTCCTAAGCACTAGTGTTTTAAGGAACGGCTTAAAAACAGAATCCTAATGTGATTTGTTTATAATGGGTGTGTTCCTTATCTTATCCTAGTGTCTAAACTCTTCTCCATGGCTGGACCCTCAAATAATATTCCTTTACGTGCTAAGGGGTATCTAGAGAGTGGGATAGGTTTAATAACTACCCTAACCCTAACGCGTACCCTAACCCTAACCCCTACCCTAACCCTAAAACGTACCCTAATCCTAACCCGTACCCTAAACTGAGCCCTAACCCTAACACTAACCCTAACCCTAACGCTAACCCATACCCTACACCGTACCCGAACACCTCCCCGAAACCGTACCCTAAGCCGTACCCTAACCCTAACCCTAAGCCTAACCCTAACCCTAGGCTACCCTTGACTGCTTCTGCCTCCAATAGATTTCCTAAGCACTAGTGTTTGAAGGAACAGCTTAAAAAGAGAATCCTAATGTGATTTCTTTATAATGGGTGTGTTCCTTATCTTATCCTAGTGTCTAAACTCTTCTCCATGGCTGGACCCGCAAATAATATTCCTTTACGTGCTAAGGGGTATCTAGAGAGTGGGATAGGTTTACTAACTACCCTAACCCTAATGCGTACCCTAACCCTAACCCCTACCCTAACCCTAACACGTACCCTAATCCTAACCCGTACCCTAAACCGAGCCCTAACCCTAACACGAACCCTAACCCTAACCCTAACCCATACCCTACGCCGTACCCGAACCCCTCCCCGAACCCCTACCCTAAGCCGTACCCTAACCCTAACCCTAAGCCTAACCCTAACCCTAGGCTACCCTTGACTGCTTCTGCCTCCAATAGATTTTCTAAGCACTAGTGTTTTAAGGAACGGCTTAAAAAGAGAATCTTAATGTGATTTCTTTATAATGGGTGTGTTCCTTATCTTATCCTAGTGTCTAAACTCTTCTCCATGGCTGGACCCCCAAATAATATTCCTTTACGTGCTAAGGGGTATCTAGAGAGTGGGATAGGTTTAATAACTACCCCAACCCTAACGCGTACCCTAACCCTAACCCCTACCCTAACCCTAACACGTACCCTAATCCTAACCCGTACCCTAAACCGAGCCCTAACCCTAACACTAACCCTAACCCTAACCCTAACCCATACCCTACGCCGTACCCGAACCCCCTCCCCGAACCCCGTAGCCTAAGCCGTACCCTAAGCCTAACCCTAAGCCTAACCCTAACCCTAGGCTACCCTTGACTGCTTCTGCCTCCAATAGATTTCCTAAGCACTAGTGTTTGAAGGAACAGCTTAAAAAGAGAATCCTAATGTGATTTCTTTATAATGGGTGTGTTCCTTATCTTATCCTAGTGTCTAAACTCTTCTCCATGGCTGGACCCCCAAATAATATTCCTTTACGTGCTAACGGATATCTAGAGAGTGGGATAGGTTTAATAACTACCCTAACCCTAACACGTACCCTAACCCTAACCCCTACCCTAACCCTAACACGTACCCTAATCCTAACCCGTACCCTGAACCGAGCCCTAACCCTAACACTAATCCTAACCCTAACCCTAACCCATACCCTACGCCGTACCCGAACCCCTCCCCGAACCCGTACCCTAAGCCGTACCCTAAGCCTAACACTAAGCCTAACCCTAACCCTAGGCTACCCTTGACTGCTTCTGCCTCCAATAGATTTCCTAAGCACTAGTGTTTTAAGGAACGGCTTAAAAACAGAATCCTAATGTGATTTCTTTATAATGGGTGTGTTCCTTATCTTATCCTAGTGTCTAAACTCTTCTCCATGGCTGGACCCCCAAATAATATTCCTTTACGTGCTAAGGGGTATCTAGAGAGTGGGATAGGTTTACTAACTACCCTAACCCTAACGCGTACCCTAACCCTAACCCCTACCCTAACCCTAACACGTACCCTAATCCTAACCCGTACCCTAAACCGAGCCCTAACCCTAACACTAACCCTAACCCTAACCCTAACCCATACCCTACGCCGTACCCGAACCCCTCCCCGAACCCGTACCCTAAGCCGTACCCTAAGCCTAACCCTAAGCCTAACCCTAACCCTAGGCTACCCTTGACTGCTTCTGCCTCCAATAGATTTCCTAAGCACTAGTGTTTGAAGGAACAGCTTAAAAAGAGAATCCTAATGTGATTTCTTTATAATTGGTGTGTTCCTTATCTTATCCTAGTGTCTAAACTCTTCTCCATGGCTGGACCCCCAAATAATATTCCTTTACGTGCTAAGGGGTATCTAGAGAGTGGGATAGGTTTAATAACTACCCTAAACCTAACGCGTACCCTAACCCTAACCCCTACCCTAACCCTAACACGTACCCTAATCCTAACCCGTACCCTAAACCGAGCCCTAACCCTAACACTAACCCTAACCCTAACCCTAACCCATACCCTACGCCGTACCCGAACCCCTCCCCGAACCCGTACCCTAAGCCGTACCCTAAGCCTAACCCTAAGCCTAACCCTAACCCTAGGCTACCCTTGACTGCTTCTGCCTCCAGTAGATTTCCTAAGCACTAGTGTTTGAAGGAACAGCTTAAAAAGAGAATCCTAATGTGATTTCTTTATAATGGGTGTGTTCCTTATCTTATCCTAGTGTCTAAACTCTTCTCCATAGCTGGACCCCCAAATAATATTCCTTTACATGCTAAGGGGTATCTAGAGAGTGGGATAGGTTTAATAACTACCCTAACCCTAACGCGTACCCTAACCCTAACCCCTACCCTAACCCTAAAACGTACCCTAATCCTAACCCGTACACTAAACCGAGCCCTAACCCTAACTCAAACCCTAACCCTAACCCTAACCCATACCCTACGCCGTACCCGAACCCCTCCCCGAACCCGTACCCTAAGCCGTACCCTAACCCTAACCCTAAGCCTAACCCTAACCCTAGGCTACCCTTGACTGCTTCTGCCTCCAATAGATTTCCTAAGCACTAGTGTTTGAAGGAACAGCTTAAAAAGAGAATCCTAATGTGATTTCTTTATAATGGGTGTGTTCCTTATCTTATCCTAGTGTCTAAACTCTTCTCCATGGCTGGACCCGCAAATAATATTCCTTTACGTGCTAAGGGGTATCTAGAGAGTGGGATAGGTTTACTAACTACCCTAACCCTAATGCGTACCCTAACCCTAACCCCTACCCTAACCCTAACACGTACCCTAATCCTAACCCGTACCCTAAACCGAGCCCTAACCCTAACACGAACCCTAACCCTAACCCTAACCCATACCCTACACCGTACCCGAACCCCTCCCCGAACCCCTACCCTAAGCCGTACCCTAACCCTAACCCTAAGCCTAACCCTAACCCTAGGCTACCCTTGACTGCTTCTGCCTCCAATAGATTTCCTAAGCACTAGTGTTTGAAGGAACAGCTTAAAAAGAGAATCCTAATGTGATTTCTTTATAATGTATGTGTTCCTTATTTTATCCTAGTGTCTAAACTCTTCTCCATGGCTGGACCCGCAAATAATATTCCTTTACGTGCTAAGGGGTATCTAGAGAGTGGGATAGGTTTAATAACTACCCTAAACCTAACGCGTACCCTAACCCTAACCCCTACCCTAACCCTAACACGTACCCTAATCCTAACCCGTACCCTAAACCGAGCCCTAACCCTAACACTAACCCTAACCCTAACCCTAACCCATACCCTACGCCGTACCCGAACCCCTCCCCGAACCCGTACCCTAAGCCGTACCCTAAGCCTAACCCTAAGCCTAACCCTAACCCTAGGCTACCCTTGACTGCTTCTGCCTCCAATAGATTTCCTAAGCACTAGTGTTTGAAGGAACAGCTTAAAAAGAGAATCCTAATGTGATTTCTTTATAATGGGTGTGTTCCTTATCTTATCCTAGTGTCTAAACTCTTCTCCATGGCTGGACCCCCAAATAATATTCCTTTACATGCTAAGGGGTATCTAGAGAGTGGGATAGGTTTAATAACTACCCTAACCCTAACGCGTACCCTAACCCTAACCCCTACCCTAACCCTAAAACGTACCCTAATCCTAACCCGTACACTAAACCGAGCCCTAACCCTAACTCAAACCCTAACCCTAACCCTAACCCATACCTACGCCGTACCCGAACCCCTCCCCGAACCCGTACCCTAAGCCGTACCCTAACCCTAACCATAAGCCTAACCCTAACCCTAGGCTACCCTTGACTGCTTCTGCCTCCAATAGATTTCCTAAGCACTAGTGTTTGAAGGAACAGCTTAAAAAGAGAATCCTAATGTGATTTCTTTATAATGGGTGTGTTCCTTATCTTATCCTAGTGTCTAAACTCTTCTCCATGGCTGGACCCCCAAATAATATTCCTTTACGTGCTAAGGGGTATCTAGAGAGTGGGATAGGTTTACTAACTACCCTAACCCTAATGTGTACCCTAACCCTAACCCCTACCCTAACCCTAACAAGTACCCTAATCCTAACCCGTACCCTAAACCGAGCCCTAACCCTAACACGAACCCTAACCCTAACCCTAACCCATACCCTACACCGTACCCGAACCCCTCCCCGAACCCCTACCCTAAGCCGTACCCTAACCCTAACCCTAAGCCTATCCCTAACCCTAGGCTACCCTTGACTGCTTCTGCCTCCAATAGATTTCCTAAGCACTAGTGTTTGAAGGAACAGCTTAAAAAGAGAATCCTAATGTGATTTCTTTATAATGGGTGTGTTCCTTATCTTATCCTAGTGTCTAAACTCTTCTCCATGGCTGGACCCGCAAATAATATTCCTTTACGTGCTAAGGGGTATCTAGAGAGTGGGATAGGTTTACTAACTACCCTAACCCTAATGCGTACCCTAACCCTAACCCCTACCCTAACCCTAACACGTACCCTAATCCTAACCCGTACCCTAAACCGAGCCCTAACCCTAACACGAACCCTAACCCTAACCCTAACCCATACCCTACGCCGTACCCGAACCCCTCCCCGAACCCGTAGCCTAAGCCGTACCCTAAGCCTAACCCTAAGCCTAACCCTAACCCTAGGCTACCCTTGACTGCTTCTGCCTCCAATAGATTTCCTAAGCACTAGTGTTTGAAGGAACAGCTTAAAAAGAGAATCCTAATGTGATTTCTTTATAATGGGTGTGTTCCTTATCTTATCCTAGTGTCTAAACTCTTCTCCATGGCTGGACCCCCAAATAATATTCCTTTACGTGCTAACGGATATCTAGAGAGTGGGATAGGTTTAATAACTACCCTAACCCTAACACGTACCCTAACCCTAACCCCTACCCTAACCCTAACACGTACCCTAATCCTAACCCGTACCCTGAACCGAGCCCTAACCCTAACACTAATCCTAACCCTAACCCTAACCCATACCCTACGCCGTACCCGAACCCCTCCCCGAACCCGTACCCTAAGCCGTACCCTAAGCCTAACACTAAGCCTAACCCTAACCCTAGGCTACCCTTGACTGCTTCTGCCTCCAATAGATTTCCTAAGCACTAGTGTTTTAAGGAACGGCTTAAAAACAGAATCCTAATGTGATTTCTTTATAATGGGTGTGTTCCTTATCTTATCCTAGTGTCTAAACTCTTCTCCATGGCTGGACCCCCAAATAATATTCCTTTACGTGCTAAGGGGTATCTAGAGAGTGGGATAGGTTTACTAACTACCCTAACCCTAACGCGTACCCTAACCCTAACCCCTACCCTAACCCTAACACGTACCCTAATCCTAACCCGTACCCTAAACCGAGCCCTAACCCTAACACTAACCCTAACCCTAACCCTAACCCATACCCTACGCCGTACCCGAACCCCTCCCCGAACCCGTACCCTAAGCCGTACCCTAAGCCTAACCCTAAGCCTAACCCTAACCCTAGGCTACCCTTGACTGCTTCTGCCTCCAATAGATTTCCTAAGCACTAGTGTTTGAAGGAACAGCTTAAAAAGAGAATCCTAATGTGATTTCTTTATAATGGGTGTGTTCCTTATCTTATCCTAGTGTCTAAACTCTTCTCCATGGCTGGACCCCCAAATAATATTCCTTTACGTGCTAAGGGGTATCTAGAGAGTGGGATAGGTTTAATAACTACCCTAAACCTAACGCGTACCCTAACCCTAACCCCTACCCTAACCCTAACACGTACCCTAATCCTAACCCGTACCCTAAACCGAGCCCTAACCCTAACACTAACCCTAACCCTAACCCTAACCCATACCCTACGCCGTACCCGAACCCCTCCCCGAACCCGTACCCTAAGCCGTACCCTAAGCCTAACCCTAAGCCTAACCCTAACCCTAGGCTACCCTTGACTGCTTCTGCCTCCAGTAGATTTCCTAAGCACTAGTGTTTGAAGGAACAGCTTAAAAAGAGAATCCTAATGTGATTTCTTTATAATGGGTGTGTTCCTTATCTTATCCTAGTGTCTAAACTCTTCTCCATAGCTGGACCCCCAAATAATATTCCTTTACATGCTAAGGGGTATCTAGAGAGTGGGATAGGTTTAATAACTACCCTAACCCTAACGCGTACCCTAACCCTAACCCCTACCCTAACCCTAAAACGTACCCTAATCCTAACCCGTACACTAAACCGAGCCCTAACCCTAACTCAAACCCTAACCCTAACCCTAACCCATACCCTACGCCGTACCCGAACCCCTCCCCGAACCCGTACCCTAAGCCGTACCCTAACCCTAACCCTAAGCCTAACCCTAACCCTAGGCTACCCTTGACTGCTTCTGCCTCCAATAGATTTCCTAAGCACTAGTGTTTGAAGGAAACAGCTTAAAAAGAGAATCCTAATGTGATTTCTTTATAATGGGTGTGTTCCTTATCTTATCCTAGTGTCTAAACTCTTCTCCATGGCTGGACCCGCAAATAATATTCCTTTACGTGCTAAGGGGTATCTAGAGAGTGGGATAGGTTTACTAACTACCCTAACCCTAATGCGTACCCTAACCCTAACCCCTACCCTAACCCTAACACGTACCCTAATCCTAACCCGTACCCTAAACCGAGCCCTAACCCTAACACGAACCCTAACCCTAACCCTAACCCATACCCTACACCGTACCCGAACCCCTCCCCGAACCCCTACCCTAAGCCGTACCCTAACCCTAACCCTAAGCCTAACCCTAACCCTAGGCTACCCTTGACTGCTTCTGCCTCCAATAGATTTCCTAAGCACTAGTGTTTGAAGGAACAGCTTAAAAAGAGAATCCTAATGTGATTTCTTTATAATGTATGTGTTCCTTATTTTATCCTAGTGTCTAAACTCTTCTCCATGGCTGGACCCGCAAATAATATTCCTTTACGTGCTAAGGGGTATCTAGAGAGTGGGATAGGTTTAATAACTACCCTAAACCTAACGCGTACCCTAACCCTAACCCCTACCCTAACCCTAACACGTACCCTAATCCTAACCCGTACCCTAAACCGAGCCCTAACCCTAACACTAACCCTAACCCTAACCCTAACCCATACCCTACGCCGTACCCGAACCCCTCCCCGAACCCGTACCCTAAGCCGTACCCTAAGCCTAACCCTAAGCCTAACCCTAACCCTAGGCTACCCTTGACTGCTTCTGCCTCCAATAGATTTCCTAAGCACTAGTGTTTGAAGGAACAGCTTAAAAAGAGAATCCTAATGTGATTTCTTTATAATGGGTGTGTTCCTTATCTTATCCTAGTGTCTAAACTCTTCTCCATGGCTGGACCCCCAAATAATATTCCTTTACATGCTAAGGGGTATCTAGAGAGTGGGATAGGTTTAATAACTACCCTAACCCTAACGCGTACCCTAACCCTAACCCCTACCCTAACCCTAAAACGTACCCTAATCCTAACCCGTACACTAAACCGAGCCCTAACCCTAACTCAAACCCTAACCCTAACCCTAACCCATACCCTACGCCGTACCCGAACCCCTCCCCGAACCCGTACCCTAAGCCGTACCCTAACCCTAACCATAAGCCTAACCCTAACCCTAGGCTACCCTTGACTGCTTCTGCCTCCAATAGATTTCCTAAGCACTAGTGTTTGAAGGAACAGCTTAAAAAGAGAATCCTAATGTGATTTCTTTATAATGGGTGTGTTCCTTATCTTATCCTAGTGTCTAAACTCTTCTCCATGGCTGGACCCCCAAATAATATTCCTTTACGTGCTAAGGGGTATCTAGAGAGTGGGATAGGTTTACTAACTACCCTAACCCTAATGTGTACCCTAACCCTAACCCCTACCCTAACCCTAACACGTACCCTAATCCTAACCCGTACCCTAAACCGAGCCCTAACCCTAACACGAACCCTAACCCTAACCCTAACCCATACCCTACACCGTACCCGAACCCCTCCCCGAACCCCTACCCTAAGCCGTACCCTAACCCTAACCCTAAGCCTATCCCTAACCCTAGGCTACCCTTGACTGCTTCTGCCTCCAATAGATTTCCTAAGCACTAGTGTTTGAAGGAACAGCTTAAAAAGAGAATCCTAATGTGATTTCTTTATAATGGGTGTGTGTTCCTTATCTTATCCTAGTGTCTAAACTCTTCTCCATGGCTGGACCCGCAAATAATATTCCTTTACGTGCTAAGGGGTATCTAGAGAGTGGGATAGGTTTACTAACTACCCTAACCCTAATGCGTACCCTAACCCTAACCCCTACCCTAACCCTAACACGTACCCTAATCCTAACCCGTACCCTAAACCGAGCCCTAACCCTAACACGAACCCTAACCCTAACCCTAACCCCATACCCTACGCCGTACCCGAATCCCTCCCCGAACCCCTACCCTAAGCCGTACCCTAACCCTAACCCTAAGCCTAACCCTAAACCCTAGGCTACCCTTGACTGCTTCTGCCTCCAATAGATTTTCTAAGCACTAGTGTTTTAAGGAACGGCTTAAAAAGAGAATCTTAATGTGATTTCTTTATAATGGGTGTGTTCCTTATCTTATCCTAGTGTCTAAACTCTTCTCCATGGCTGGACGCCCAAATAATATTCCTTTACGTGCTAAGGGGTATCTAGAGAGTGGGATAGGTTTAATAACTACCCTAACCCTAACGCGTACCCTAACCCTAACCCCTACCCTAACCCTAACACGTACCCTAATCCTAACCCATACCCTAAACCGAGCCCTAACCCCTTACACTAACCCTAACCCTAACACTAACCCATACCCTACGCCGTACCCGAACCCCTCCCCGAACCCGTACCCTAAGCCCGTACCCTAACCCAAACCCTAAGCCTAACCCTAACCCTAGGCTACCCTTGACTGCTACTGCCTCCAATAGATTTCCTAAGCACTAGTGTTTGAAGGAACAGCTTAAAAAGAGAATCCTAATGTGATTTCTTTATAATGGGTGTGTTCCTTATCTTATCCTAGTGTCTAAACTCTTCTCCATGGCTGGACCCCCCAAATAATATTCCTTTACGTGCTAAGGGGGTATCTAGAGAGTGGGATAGGTTTAATAACTACCCTAACCCTAAAGCGTACCCTAACCCTAACCCCTACCCTAACCCTAACACGTACCCTAATCCTAACTCGTACCCTAAACCGAGACCTAAAGCTAAAAGTAACCCTAACCCTAACCCTAACCCATACCCTACGCCGTACCCGAACCCCTACACGAACCCGTACCCTAAGCCGTACCCTAACCCTAACCCTAAGCCTAACCCTAACCCTAGGCTACCCTTGACTGCTTCTGCCTCCAATAGATTTCCTAAGCACTAGTGCTTTAAGGAAAAGCTTAAAAAGAGAATCCTAATGTGATTTCTTTATAATGGGAGTTTTCCTTATCTTATCCTAGTGTCTAAACTCTTCTCCATGGCTGGACCCCCAAATAATATTCCTTTACGTGCTAAGGGGTATCTAGAGAGTGGGATAGGTTTAATAACTACCCTAACCCTAACACGTACCCTAACCCTAACCCCTACCCTAACCCTAACACGTACCCTAATCCTAACCCGTACCCTGAACCGAGCCCTAACCCTAACACTAACCCTAACCCTAACCCTAACCCATACCCTACACCGTACCCGAACCCCTCCCCGAACCCGTACCCTAAGCCGTACCCTAAGCCTAACCCTAAGCCTAACCCTAACCCTTGGCTACCCATGACTGCTTCTGCCTCCAATAGATTTCCTAAGCACTAGTGTTTGAAGGAACAGCTTAAAAAGAGAATCCTAATGTGATTTCTTTATAATGGGTGTGTTCCTTATCTTATCCTAGTGTCTAAACTCTTCTCCATGGCTGGACCCACAAATAATATACCTTTACGTGCTAAGGGGTATCTAGAGAGTGGGATAGGTTTAATAACTACCCTAACCCTAACGCGTACCCTAACCCTAACCCCTGCCCTAACCCTAACACGTACCCTAATCCTAACCCGTACCCTAAACCGAGCCCTAACCCTAACACTAACCCTAACCCTAACCCTAACCCATACCCTACGCCGTACCCGAACCCCTCCCCGAACCCGTAGCCTAAGCCGTACCCTAAGCCTAACCCTAAGCCTAACCCTAACCCTAGGCTACCCTTGACTGCTTCTGCCTCCAATAGATTTCCTAAGCACTAGTGTTTGAAGGAACAGCTTAAAAAGAGAATCCTAATGTGATTTCTTTATAATGGGTGTGTTCCTTATCTTATCCTAGTGTCTAAACTCTTCTCCATGGCTGGACCCCCAAATAATATTCCTTTACGTGCTAATGGATATCTAGAGAGTGGGATAGGTTTAATAACTACCCTAACCCTAACACGTACCCTAACCCTAACCCCTACCCTAACCCTAACACGTACCCTAATCCTAACCCGTACCCTGAACCGAGCCCTAACCCTAACACTAACCCTAACCCTAACCCTAACCCATACCCTACGCCGTACCCGAACCCCTCCCCGAACCCGTACCCTAAGCCGTACCCTAAGCCTAACCCTAAGCCTAACCCTAACCCTAGGCTACCCTTGACTGCTACTGCCTCCAATAGATTTCCTAAGCACTAGTGTTTTAAGGAACGGCTTAAAAACAGAATCCTAATGTGATTTGTTTATAATGGGTGTGTTCCTTATCTTATCCTAGTGTCTAAACTCTTCTCCATGGCTGGACCCTCAAATAATATTCCTTTACGTGCTAAGGGGTATCTAGAGAGTGGGATAGGTTTAATAACTACCCTAACCCTAACGCGTACCCTAACCCTAACCCCTACCCTAACCCTAAAACGTACCCTAATCCTAACCCGTACCCTAAACTGAGTCCTAACCCTAACACTAACCCTAACCCTAACGCTAACCCATACCCTACACCGTACCCGAACACCTCCCCGAAACCGTACCCTAAGCCGTACCCTAACCCTAACCCTAAGCCTAACCCTAACCCTAGGCTACCCTTGACTGCTTCTGCCTCCAATAGATTTCCTAAGCACTAGTGTTTGAAGGAACAGCTTAAAAAGAGAATCCTAATGTGATTTCTTTATAATGGGTGTGTTCCTTATCTTATCCTAGTGTCTAAACTCTTCTCCATGGCTGGACCCGCAAATAATATTCCTTTACGTGCTAAGGGGTATCTAGAGAGTGGGATAGGTTTACTAACTACCCTAACCCTAATGCGTACCCTAACCCTAACCCCTACCCTAACCCTAACACGTACCCTAATCCTAACCCGTACCCTAAACCGAGCCCTAACCCTAACACGAACCCTAACCCTAACCCTAACCCATACCCTACGCCGTACCCGAACCCCTCCCCGAACCCCTACCCTAAGCCGTACCCTAACCCTAACCCGAAGCCTAACCCTAACCCTAGGCTACCCTTGACTGCTTCTGCCTCCAATAGATTTCCTAAGCACTAGTGTTTGAAGGAACAGCTTAAAAAGAGAATCCTAATGTGATTTCTTTATAATGGGTGTGTTCCTTATCTTATCCTAGTGTCTAAACTCTTCTCCATGGCTGGACCCCCAAATAATATTCCTTTACGTGCTAAGGGGTATCTAGAGAGTGGGATAGGTTTAATAACTACCCCAACCCTAACGCGTACCCTAACCCTAACCCCTACCCTAACCCTAACACGTACCCTAATCCTAACCCGTACCCTAAACCGAGCCCTAACCCTAACACTAACCCTAACCCTAACCCTAACCCATACCCTACGCCGTACCCGAACCCCTCCCCGAACCCGTAGCCTAAGCCTAACCCTAAGCCTAACCCTAACCCTAGGCTACCCTTGACTGCTTCTGCCTCCAATAGATTTCCTAAGCACTAGTGTTTGAAGGAACAGCTTAAAAAGAGAATCCTACTGTGATTTCTTTATAATGGGTGTGTTCCTTATCTTATCCTAGTGTCTAAACTCTTCTCCATGGCTGGACCCCCAAATAATATTCCTTTACGTGCTAACGGATATCTAGAGAGTGGGATAGGTTTAATAACTACCCTAACCCTAACACGTACCCTAACCCTAACCCCTACCCTAACCCTAACACGTACCCTAATCCTAACCCGTACCCTGAACCGAGCCCTAACCCTAACACTAATCCTAACCCTAACCCTAACCCATACCCTACGCCGTACCCGAACCCCTCCCCGAACCCGTACCCTAAGCCGTACCCTAAGCCTAACACTAAGCCTAACCCTAACCCTAGGCTACCCTTGACTGCTTCTGCCTCCAATAGATTTCCTAAGCACTAGTGTTTTAAGGAACGGCTTAAAAACAGAATCCTAATGTGATTTCTTTATAATGGGTGTGTTCCTTATCTTATCCTAGTGTCTAAACTCTTCTCCATGGCTGGACCCCCAAATAATATTCCTTTACGTGCTAAGGGGTATCTAGAGAGTGGGATAGGTTTACTAACTACCCTAACCCTAACGCGTACCCTAACCCTAACCCCTACCCTAACCCTAACACGTACCCTAATCCTAACCCGTACCCTAAACCGAGCCCTAACCCTAACACTAACCCTAACCCTAACCCTAACCCATACCCTACGCCGTACCCGAACCCCTCCCCGAACCCGTACCCTAAGCCGTACCCTAAGCCTAACCCTAAGCCTAACCCTAACCCTAGGCTACCCTTGACTGCTTCTGCCTCCAATAGATTTCCTAAGCACTAGTGTTTGAAGGAACAGCTTAAAAAGAGAATCCTAATGTGATTTCTTTATAATGGGTGTGTTCCTTATCTTATCCTAGTGTCTAAACTCTTCTCCATGGCTGGACCCCCAAATAATATTCCTTTACGTGCTAAGGGGTATCTAGAGAGTGGGATAGGTTTAATAACTACCCTAAACCTAACGCGTACCCTAACCCTAACCCCTACCCTAACCCTAACACGTACCCTAATCCTAACCCGTACCCTAAACCGAGCCCTAACCCTAACACTAACCCTAACCCTAACCCTAACCCATACCCTACGCCGTACCCGAACCCCTCCCCGAACCCGTACCCTAAGCCGTACCCTAAGCCTAACCCTAAGCCTAACCCTAACCCTAGGCTACCCTTGACTGCTTCTGCCTCCAATAGATTTCCTAAGCACTAGTGTTTGAAGGAACAGCTTAAAAAGAGAATCCTAATGTGATTTCTTTATAATGGGTGTGTTCCTTATCTTATCCTAGTGTCTAAACTCTTCTCCATAGCTGGACCCCCAAATAATATTCCTTTACATGCTAAGGGGTATCTAGAGAGTGGGATAGGTTTAATAACTACCCTAACCCTAACGCGTACCCTAACCCTAACCCCTACCCTAACCCTAAAACGTACCCTAATCCTAACCCGTACACTAAACCGAGCCCTAACCCTAACTCAAACCCTAACCCTAACCCTAACCCATACCCTACGCCGTACCCGAACCCCTCCCCGAACCCGTACCCTAAGCCGTACCCTAACCCTAACCCTAAGCCTAACCCTAACCCTAGGCTACCCTTGACTGCTTCTGCCTCCAATAGATTTCCTAAGCACTAGTGTTTGAAGGAACAGCTTAAAAAGAGAATCCTAATGTGATTTCTTTATAATGGGTGTGTTCCTTATCTTATCCTAGTGTCTAAACTCTTCTCCATGGCTGGACCCGCAAATAATATTCCTTTACGTGCTAAGGGGTATCTAGAGAGTGGGATAGGTTTACTAACTACCCTAACCCTAATGCGTACCCTAACCCTAACCCCTACCCTAACCCTAACACGTACCCTAATCCTAACCCGTACCCTAAACCGAGCCCTAACCCTAACACGAACCCTAACCCTAACCCTAACCCATACCCTACACCGTATCCGAACCCCTCCACGAACCCCTACCCTAAGCCGTACCCTAACCCTAACCCTAAGCCTAACCCTAACCCTAGGCTACCCTTGACTGCTTCTGCCTCCAATAGATTTCCTAAGCACTAGTGTTTGAAGGAACAGCTTAAAAAGAGAATCCTAATGTGATTTCTTTATAATGTATGTGTTCCTTATTTTATCCTAGTGTCTAAACTCTTCTCCATGGCTGGACCCGCAAATAATATTCCTTTACGTGCTAAGGGGTATCTAGAGAGTGGGATAGGTTTAATAACTACCCTAACCCTAACGCGTACCCTAACCCTAACCCCTACCCTAACCCTAACACGTACCCTAATCCTAACCCGTACCCTAAACCGAGCCCTAACCCTAACACTAACCCTAACCCTAACCCTAACCCATACCCTACGCCGTACCCGAACCCCTCCCCGAACCCGTACCCTAAGCCGTACCCTAAGCCTAACCCTAAGCCTAACCCTAACCCTAGGCTACCCTTGACTGCTTCTGCCTCCAATAGATTTCCTAAGCACTAGTGTTTGAAGGAACAGCTTAAAAAGAGAATCCTAATGTGATTTCTTTATAATGGGTGTGTTCCTTATCTTATCCTAGTGTCTAAACTCTTCTCCATGGCTGGACCCCCAAATAATATTCCTTTATATGCTAAGGGGTATCTAGAGAGTGGGATAGGTTTAATAACTACCCTAACCCTAACGCGTACCCTAACCCTAACCCCTACCCTAACCCTAAAACGTACCCTAATCCTAACCCGTACACTAAACCGAGCCCTAACCCTAACTCAAACCCTAACCCTAACCCTAACCCATACCCTACGCCGTACCCGAACCCCTCCCCGAACCCGTACCCTAAGCCGTACCCTAACCCTAACCATAAGCCTAACCCTAACCCTAGGCTACCCTTGACTGCTTCTGCCTCCAATAGATTTCCTAAGCACTAGTGTTTGAAGGAACAGCTTAAAAAGAGAATCCTAATGTGATTTCTTTATAATGGGTGTGTTCCTTATCTTATCCTAGTGTCTAAACTCTTCTCCATGGCTGGACCCCCAAATAATATTCCTTTACGTGCTAAGGGGTATCTAGAGAGTGGGATAGGTTTACTAACTACCCTAACCCTAATGTGTACCCTAACCCTAACCCCTACCCTAACCCTAACACGTACCCTAATCCTAACCCGTACCCTAAACCGAGCCCTAACCCTAACACGAACCCTAACCCTAACCCTAACCCATACCCTACACCGTACCCGAACCCCTCCCCGAACCCCTACCCTAAGCCGTACCCTAACCCTAACCCTAAGCCTATCCCTAACCCTAGGCTACCCTTGACTGCTTCTGCCTCCAATAGATTTCCTAAGCACTAGTGTTTGAAGGAACAGCTTAAAAAGAGAATCCTAATGTGATTTCTTTATAATGGGTGTGTTCCTTATCTTATCCTAGTGTCTAAACTCTTCTCCATGGCTGGACCCGCAAATAATATTCCTTTACGTGCTAAGGGGTATCTAGAGAGTGGGATAGGTTTACTAACTACCCTAACCCTAATGCGTACCCTAACCCTAACCCCTACCCTAACCCTAACACGTACCCTAATCCTAACCCGTACCCTAAACCGAGCCCTAACCCTAACACGAACCCTAACCCTAACCCTAACCCATACCCTACGCCGTACCCGAACCCCTCCCCGAACCCCTACCCTAAGCCGTACCCTAACCCTAACCCTAAGCCTAACCCTAAACCCTAGGCTACCCTTGACTGCTTCTGCTTCCAATAGATTTTCTAAGCACTAGTGTTTTAAGGAACGGCTTAAAAAGAGAATCTTAATGTGATTTCTTTATAATGGGTGTGTTCCTTATCTTATCCTAGTGTCTAAACTCTTCTCCATGGCTGGACGCCCAAATAATATTCCTTTACGTGCTAAGGGGTATCTAGAGAGTGGGATAGGTTTAATAACTACCCTAACCCTAACGCGTACCCTAACCCTAACCCCTACCCTAACCCTAACACGTACCCTAATCCTAACCCATACCCTAAACCGAGCCCTAACCCTTACACTAACCCTAACCCTAACACTAACCCATACCCTACGCCGTACCCGAACCCCTCCCCGAACCCGTACCCTAAGCCGTACCCTAACCCAAACCCTAAGCCTAACCCTAACCCTAGGCTACCCTTGACTGCTACTGCCTCCAATAGATTTCCTAAGCACTAGTGTTTGAAGGAACAGCTTAAAAAGAGAATCCTAATGTGATTTCTTTATAATGGGTGTGTTCCTTATCTTATCCTAGTGTCTAAACTCTTCTCCATGGCTGGACCCCCAAATAATATTCCTTTACGTGCTAAGGGGTATCTAGAGAGTGGGATAGGTTTAATAACTACCCTAACCCTAAAGCGTACCCTAACCCTAACCCCTACCCTAACCCTAACACGTACCCTAATCCTAACCCGTACCCTAAACCGAGACCTAAAGCTAAAACTAACCCTAACCCTAACCCTAACCCATACCCTACGCCGTACCCGAACCCCTACACGAACCCGTACCCTAAGCCGTACCCTAACCCTAACCCTAAGCCTAACCCTAACCCTAGGCTACCCTTGACTGCTTCTGCCTCCAATAGATTTCCTAAGCACTAGTGCTTTAAGGAAAAGCTTAAAAAGAGAATCCTAATGTGATTTCTTTATAATGGGAGTTTTCCTTATCTTATCCTAGTGTCTAAACTCTTCTCCATGGCTGGACCCCCAAATAATATTCCTTTACGTGCTAAGGGGTATCTAGAGAGTGGGATAGGTTTAATAACTACCCTAACCCTAACACGTACCCTAACCCTAACCCCTACCCTAACCCTAACACGTACCCTAATCCTAACCCGTACCCTGAACCGAGCCCTAACCCTAACCCTAACCCTAACCCTAACCCTAACCCATACCCTACACCGTACCCGAACCCCTCCCCGAACCCGTACCCTAAGCCGTACCCTAAGCCTAACCCTAAGCCTAACCCTAACCCTAGGCTACCCTTGACTGCTTCTGCCTCCAATAGATTTCCTAAGCACTAGTGTTTTAAGGAACGGCTTAAAAACAGAATCCTAATGTGATTTCTTTATAATGGGTGTGTTCCTTATCTTATCCTAGTGTCTAAACTCTTCTCCATGGCTGGACCCCCAAATAATATTCCTTTACGTGCTAAGGGGTATCTAGAGAGTGGGATAGGTTTAATAACTACCCTAACCCTAACGCGTACCCTAACCCTAACCCCTACCCTAACCCTAACACGTACCCTAATCCTAACCCGTACCCTAAACTGAGCCCTAAACCTAACACTAACCCTAACCCTAACCCTAACCCATACCCTACACTGTACCCGAACCCCTCCCCGAAACCGTACCCTAAGCCGTACCCTAACCCTAACCCTAAGCCTAACCCTAACCCTAGGCTACCCTTGACTGCTTCTGCCTCCAACAGATTTCCTAAGCACTAATGTTTGAAGGAACAGCTTAAAAAGAGAATCCTAATGTGATTTCTTTATAATGGGTGTGTTCCTTATCTTATCCTAGTGTCTAAACTCTTCTCCATGGCTGGACCCCCAAATAATATTCATTTACATGCTAAGGGGTATCTAGAGAGTGGGATAGGTTTAATAACTACCCTAACCCTAACGGGTACCCTAACCCTAACCCCTACCCTAACCCTAAAACGTACCCTAATCCTAACCCGTACACTAAACCGAGCCCTAACCCTAACTCAAACCCTAACCCTAACCCTAAACCATACCCTACGCCGTACCCGAACCCCTCCCCGAACCCGTACCCTAAGCCGTACCCTAACCCTAACCCTAAGCCTAACCCTAACCCTAGGCTACCCTTGACTGCTTCTGCCTCCAATAGATTTCCTAAGCACTAGTGTTTGAAGGAACAGCTTAAAAAGAGAATCCTAATGTGATTTCTTTATAATGGGTGTGTTCCTTATCTTATCCTAGTGTCTAAACTCTTCTCCATGGCTGGACCCGCAAATAATATTCCTTTACGTGCTAAGGGGTATCTAGAGAGTGGGATAGGTTTACTAACTACCCTAACCCTAATGCGTACCCTAACCCTAACCCCTACCCTAACCCTAACACGTACCCTAATCCTAACCCGTACCCTAAACCGAGCCCTAACCCTAACACGAACCCTAACCCTAACCCTAACCCATACCCTACGCCGTACCCGAACCCCTCCCCGAACCCCTACCCTAAGCCGTACCCTAACCCTAACCCTAAGCCTAACCCTAAACCCTAGGCTACCCTTGACTGCTTCTGCCTCCAATAGATTTTCTAAGCACTAGTGTTTTAAGGAACGGCTTAAAAAGAGAATCTTAATGTGATTTCTTTATAATGGGTGTGTTCCTTATCTTATCCTAGTGTCTAAACTCTTCTCCATGGCTGGACGCCCAAATAATATTCCTTTGCGTGCTAAGGGGTATCTAGAGAGTGGGATAGGTTTAATAACTACCCTAACCCTAACGCGTACCCTAACCCTAACCCCTACCCTAACCCTAACACGTACCCTAATCCTAACCCATACCCTAAACCGAGCCCTAACCCTTACACTAACCCTAACCCTAACACTAACCCATACCCTACGCCGTACCCGAACCCCTCCCCGAACCCGTACCCTAAGCCGTACCCTAACCCAAACCCTAAGCCTAACCCTAACCCTAGGCTACCCTTGACTGCTACTGCCTCCAATAGATTTCCTAAGCACTAGTGTTTTAAGGAACAGCTTAAAAAGAGAATCCTAATGTGATTTCTTTATAATGGGTGTGTTCCTTATCTTATCCTAGTGTCTAAACTCTTCTCCATGGCTGGACCCCCAAATAATATTCCTTTACGTGCTAAGGGGTATCTAGAGAGTGGGATAGGTTTAATAACTACCCTAACCCTAAAGCGTACCCTAACCCTAACCCCTACCCTAACCCTAACACGTACCCTAATCCTAACCCGTACCCTAAACCGAGACCTAAAGCTAAAACTAACCCTAACCCTAACCCTAACCCATACCCTACGCCGTACCCGAACCCCTACACGAACCCGTACCCTAAGCCGTACCCTAACCCTAACCCTAAGCCTAACCCTAACCCTAGGCTACCCTTGACTGCTTCTGCCTCCAATAGATTTCCTAAGCACTAGTGCTTTAAGGAAAAGCTTAAAAAGAGAATCCTAATGTGATTTATTTATAATGGGAGTGTTCCTTATCTTATCTTAGTGTCTAAACTCTTCTCCATGGCTGGACCCCCAAATAATATTCCTTTACGTGCTAAGGGGTATCTAGAGAGTGGGATAGGTTTAATAACTACCCTAACCCTAACACGTACCCTAACCCTAACCCCTACCCTAACCCTAACACGTACCCTAATCCTAACCCGTACCCTGAACCGAGCCCTAACCCTAACACTAACCCTAACCCTAACCCTAACCCATACCCTACGCCGTACCCGAACCCCTCCCCGAACCCGTACCCTAAGCCGTACCCTAAGCCTAACCCTAAGCCTAACCCTAACCCTAGGCTACCCTTGACTGCTTCTGCCTCCAATAGATTTCCTAAGCACTAGTGTTTTAAGGAACGGCTTAAAAACAGAATCCTAATGTGATTTCTTTATAATGGGTGTGTTCCTTATCTTATCCTAGTGTCTAAACTCTTCTCCATGGCTGGACCCCCAAATAATATTCCTTTACGTGCTAAGGGGTATCTAGAGAGTGGGATAGGTTTAATAACTACCCTAACCCTAACGCGTACCCTAACCCTAACCCCTACCCTAACCCTAACACGTACCCTAATCCTAACCCGTACCCTGAACCGAGCCCTAACCCTTACACTAACCCTAACCCTAACACTAACCCATACCCTACGCCGTACCCGAACCCCTCCCCGAACCCGTACCCTAAGCCGTACCCTAACCCAAACCCTAAGCCTAACCCTAACCCTAGGCTACCCTTGACTGCTACTGCCTCCAATAGATTTCCTAAGCACTAGTGTTTTAAGGAACAGCTTAAAAAGAGAATCCTAATGTGATTTCTTTATAATGGGTGTGTTCCTTATCTTATCCTAGTGTCTAAACTCTTCTCCATGGCTGGACCCCCAAATAATATTCCTTTACGTGCTAAGGGGTATCTAGAGAGTGGGATAGGTTTAATAACTACCCTAACCCTAAAGCGTACCCTAACCCTAACCCCTACCCTAACCCTAACACGTACCCTAATGCTAACCCGTACCCTAAACCGAGACCTAAAGCTAAAACTAACCCTAACCCTAACCCTAACCCATACCCTACGCCGTACCCGAACCCCTACACGAACCCGTACCCTAAGCCGTACCCTAACCCTAACCCTAAGCCTAACCCTAACCCTAGGCTACCCTTGACTGCTTCTGCCTCCAATAGATTTCCTAAGCACTAGTGTTTTAAGGAACGGCTTAAAAAGAGAATCCTAATGTGATTTCTTTATAATGGGTGTGTTCCTTATCTTATCCTAGTGTCTAAACTCTTCTCCATGGCTGGACCCCCAAATAATATTCCTTTACGTGCTAAGGGGTATCTAGAGAGTGGGATAGGTTTAATAACTACCCTAACCCTAACGCGTACCCTAACCCTAACCCCTACCCTAACCCTAACACGTACCCTAATCCTAACCCGTACCCTAAACTGAGCCCTAACCCTAACACTAACCCTAACCCTAACCCTAACCCATACCCTACACTGTACCCGAACCCCTCCCCGAAACCGTACCCTAAGCCGTACCCTAACCCTAACCCTAAGCCTAACCCTAACCCTAGGCTACCCTTGACTGCTTCTGCCTCCAATAGATTTCCTAAGCACTAGTGTTTGAAGGAACAGCTTAAAAAGAGAATCCTAATGTGATTTCTTTATAATGGGTGTGTTCCTTATCTTATCCTAGTGTCTAAACTCTTCTCCATGGCTGGACCCCCAAATAATATTCCTTTACGTGCTAAGGGGTATCTAGAGAGTGGGATAGGTTTAATAACTACCCTAAACCTAACGCGTACCCTAACCCTAACCCCTACCCTAACCCTAACCCGTACCCTAATCCTAACCCGTACCCTAAACCGAGCCCTAACCCTAACACTAACCCTAACCATAACCCATACCCTACGCCGTACCCGAACCCCTCCCCGAACCCGTACCCTAAGCCGTACCCTAAGCCTAACCCTAAGCCTAACCCTAACCCTAGGCTACCCTTGACTGCTTCTGCCTCCAATAGATTTCCAAACACTAGTGTTTGAAGGAACAGCTTAAAAAGAGAATCCTAATGTGATTTCTTTATAATGGGTGTGTTCCTTATCTTATCCTAGTGTCTAAACTCTTCTCCATGGCTGGACCCCCAAATAATATTCCTTTACGTGCTAAGGGGTATCTAGAGAGTGGGATAGGTTTAATAACTACCCTAACCCTAACGCGTACCCTAACCCTAACCCCTACCCTAACCCTAAAACGTACCCTAATCCTAACCCGTACACTAAACCGAGCCCTAACCCTAACTCAAACCCTAACCCTAACCCTAACCCATACCCTACGCCGTACCCGAACCCCTCCCCGAACCCGTACCCTAAGCCGTACCCTAACCCTAACCCTAAGCCTAACCCTAACCCTAGGCTACCCTTGACTGCTTCTGCCTCCAATAGATTTCCTAAGCACTAGTGTTTGAAGGAACAGCTTAAAAAGAGAATCCTAATGTGATTTCTTTATAATGGGTGTGTTCCTTATCTTATCCTAGTGTCTAAACTCTTCTCCATGGCTGGACACCCAAATAATATTCCTTTACGTGCTAAGGGGTATCTAGAGAGTGGGATAGGTTTAATAACTACCCTAACCCTAACGCGTACCCTAACCCTAACCCCTACCCTAACCCTAACATGTACCCTAATCCTAACCCGTACACTAAACCGAGCCCTAACCCTAACTCAAACCCTAACCCTAACCCATACCCTACGCCGTACCCGAACCCCTCCCCGAACCCGTAGACTAAGCCGTACCCTAAGCCTAACCCTAAGCCTAACCCTAACCCTAGGCTACCCTTGACTGCTTCTGCCTCCAATAGATTTCCTAAGCACTAGTGTTTGAAGGAACAGCTTAAAAAGAGAATCCTAATGTGATTTCTTTATAATGGGTGTGTTCCTTATCTTATCCTAGTGTCTAAACTCTTCTCCATGGCTGGACCCCCAAATAATATTCCTTTACGTGCTAAGGGGTATCTAGAGAGTGGGATAGGTTTAATAACTACCCTAACCCTAACACGTACCCTAACCCTAACCCCTACCCTAACCCTAACACGTACCCTAATCCTAACCCGTACCCTGAACCGAGCCCTAACCCTAAGACTAACCCTAACCCTAACCCTAACCCATACCCTACGCCGTACCCGAACCCCTCCCCGAACCCGTACCCTAAGCCGTACCCTAAGCCTAACCCTAAGCCTAACCCTAACCCTAGGCTACCCTTGACTGCTTCTGCCTCCAATAGATTTCCTAAGCACTAGTGTTTTAAGGAACGGCTTAAAAAGAGAATCCTAATGTGATTTCTTTATAATGGGTGTGTTCCTTATTTATCCTAGTGTCTAAACTCTTCTCCATGGCTGGACCCCCAAATAATATTCCTTTACGTGCTAAGGGGTATCTAGAGAGTGGGATAGGTTTACTAACTACCCTAACCTAATGCGTACCCTAACCCTAACCCCTACCCTAACCCTAACACGTACCCTAATCCTAACCCGTACCCTAAACCGAGCCCTAACCCTAACACGAACCCTAACACTAACCCTAACCCATACCCTACGCCGTACCCGAACCCCTCCCCGAACCCCTACCCTAAGCCGTACCCTAACCCTAACCCTAAGCCTAACACTAACCCTAGGCTACCCTTGACTGCTTCTGCCTCCAATAGATTTCCTAAGCACTAGTGTTTTAAGGAACAACTTAAAAAGAGAATCCTAATGTGATTTGTTTATAATGTATGTGTTCCTTATTTTATCCTAGTGTCTAAACTCTTCTCCATGGCTGGACCCGCAAATAATATTCCTTTACGTGCTAAGGGGTATCTAGAGAGTGGGATAGGTTTAATAACTTCCCTAACCCTAACGCGTACCCTAACCCTAACCCCTACCCTAACCCTAACACGTACCCTAATCCTAACCCGTACCCTGAACCGAGCCCTAACCCTAACACTAACCCTAACCCTAACCCTAACCCATACCCTACGCCGTACCCGAACCCCTCCCCGAACCCGTACCCTAAGCCGTACCCTAAGCCTAACCCTAAGCCTAACCCTAACCCTAGGCTACCCTTGACTGCTTCTGCCTCCAATAGATTTCCTAAGCACTAGTGTTTGAAGAAACAGCTTAAAAAGAGAATCCTAATGTGATTTCTTTATAATGGGTGTGTTCCTTATCTTATCCTAGTGTCTAAACTCTTCTCCATGGCTGGACCCCCAAATAATATTCCTTTACGTGCTAAGGGGTATCTAGAGAGTGGGATAGGTTTAATAACTACCCTAACCCTAACACGTACCCTAACCCTAACCCCTACCCTAACCCTAACACGTACCCTAATCCTAACCCGTACCCTGAACCGAGCCCTAACCCTAACACTAACCCTAACCCTAACCCTAACCCATACCCTACGCCGTACCCGAACCCCTCCCCGAACCCGTACCCTAAGCCGTACCCTCAGCCTAACCCTAAGCCTAACCCTAACCCTAGGCTACCCTTGACTGCTTCTGCCTCCAATAGATTTCCTAAGCACTAGTGTTTGAAGGAACAGCTTAAAAAGAGAATCCTAATGTGATTTCTTTATAATGGGTGTGTTCCTTATCTTATCCTAGTGTCTAAACTCTTCTCCATGGCTGGACCCACAAATAATACACCTTTACGTGCTAAGGGGTATCTAGAGAGTGGGATAGGTTTAATAACTACCCTAACCCTAACGCGTACCCTAACCCTAACACCTACCCTAACCCTAAAACGTTCCCTAATCCTAACCCGTACACTAAACCGAGCCCTAACCCTAACTCAAACCCTAAACCTAACCCATACCCTACGCCGTACCCGAACCCCTCCCCGAACCCGTACCTTAAGCCGTACCCTAAGCCTAACCCTAAGCCTAACCCTAACCCTAGGCTACCCTTGACTGCTTCTGCCTCCAATAGATTTCCTAAGCACTAGTGTTTGAAGGAACAGCTTAAAAAGAGAATCCTAATGTGATTTCTTTATAATGGGTGTGTTCCTTATCTTATCCTAGTGTCTAAACTCTTCTCCATGGCTGGACGCCCAAATAATATTCCTTTGCGTGCTAAGGGGTATCTAGAGAGTGGGATAGGTTTAATAACTACCCTAACCCTAACGCGTACCCTAACCCTAACCCCTACCCTAACCCTAACACGTACCCTAATCCTAACCCATACCCTAAACCGAGCCCTAACCCTTACACTAACCCTAACCCTAACACTAACCCATACCCTACGCCGTACCCGAACCCCTCCCCGAACCCGTACCCTAAGCCGTACCCTAACCCAAACCCTAAGCCTAACCCTAACCCTAGGCTACCCTTGACTGCTACTGCCTCCAATAGATTTCCTAAGCACTAGTGTTTTAAGGAACAGCTTAAAAAGAGAATCCTAATGTGATTTCTTTATAATGGGTGTGTTCCTTATCTTATCCTAGTGTCTAAACTCTTCTCCATGGCTGGACCCCCAAATAATATTCCTTTACGTGCTAAGGGGTATCTAGAGAGTGGGATAGGTTTAATAACTACCCTAACCCTAAAGCGTACCCTAACCCTAACCCCTACCCTAACCCTAACACGTACCCTAATCCTAACCCGTACCCTAAACCGAGACCTAAAGCTAAAACTAACCCTAACCCTAACCCTAACCCATACCCTACGCCGTACCCGAACCCCTACACGAACCCGTACCCTAAGCCGTACCCTAACCCTAACCCTAAGCCTAACCCTAACCCTAGGCTACCCTTGACTGCTTCTGCCTCCAATAGATTTCCTAAGCACTAGTGCTTTAAGGAAAAGCTTAAAAAGAGAATCCTAATGTGATTTATTTATAATGGGAGTGTTCCTTATCTTATCTTAGTGTCTAAACTCTTCTCCATGGCTGGACCCCCAAATAATATTCCTTTACGTGCTAAGGGGTATCTAGAGAGTGGGATAGGTTTAATAACTACCCTAACCCTAACACGTACCCTAACCCTAACCCCTACCCTAACCCTAACACGTACCCTAATCCTAACCCGTACCCTGAACCGAGCCCTAACCCTAACACTAACCCTAACCCTAACCCTAACCCATACCCTACGCCGTACCCGAACCCCTCCCCGAACCCGTACCCTAAGCCGTACCCTAAGCCTAACCCTAAGCCTAACCCTAACCCTAGGCTACCCTTGACTGCTTCTGCCTCCAATAGATTTCCTAAGCACTAGTGTTTTAAGGAACGGCTTAAAAACAGAATCCTAATGTGATTTCTTTATAATGGGTGTGTTCCTTATCTTATCCTAGTGTCTAAACTCTTCTCCATGGCTGGACCCCCAAATAATATTCCTTTACGTGCTAAGGGGTATCTAGAGAGTGGGATAGGTTTAATAACTACCCTAACCCTAACGCGTACCCTAACCCTAACCCCTACCCTAACCCTAACACGTACCCTAATCCTAACCCGTACCCTGAACCGAGCCCTAACCCTTACACTAACCCTAACCCTAACACTAACCCATACCCTACGCCGTACCCGAACCCCTCCCCGAACCCGTACCCTAAGCCGTACCCTAACCCAAACCCTAAGCCTAACCCTAACCCTAGGCTACCCTTGACTGCTACTGCCTCCAATAGATTTCCTAAGCACTAGTGTTTTAAGGAACAGCTTAAAAAGAGAATCCTAATGTGATTTCTTTATAATGGGTGTGTTCCTTATCTTATCCTAGTGTCTAAACTCTTCTCCATGGCTGGACCCCCAAATAATATTCCTTTACGTGCTAAGGGGTATCTAGAGAGTGGGATAGGTTTAATAACTACCCTAACCCTAAAGCGTACCCTAACCCTAACCCCTACCCTAACCCTAACACGTACCCTAATGCTAACCCGTACCCTAAACCGAGACCTAAAGCTAAAACTAACCCTAACCCTAACCCTAACCCATACCCTACGCCGTACCCGAACCCCTACACGAACCCGTACCCTAAGCCGTACCCTAACCCTAACCCTAAGCCTAACCCTAACCCTAGGCTACCCTTGACTGCTTCTGCCTCCAATAGATTTCCTAAGCACTAGTGTTTTAAGGAACGGCTTAAAAAGAGAATCCTAATGTGATTTCTTTATAATGGGTGTGTTCCTTATCTTATCCTAGTGTCTAAACTCTTCTCCATGGCTGGACCCCCAAATAATATTCCTTTACGTGCTAAGGGGTATCTAGAGAGTGGGATAGGTTTAATAACTACCCTAACCCTAACGCGTACCCTAACCCTAACACCTACCCTAACCCTAACACGTACCCTAATCCTAACCCGTACCCTAAACTGAGCCCTAACCCTAACACTAACCCTAACCCTAACCCTAACCCATACCCTACACTGTACCCGAACCCCTCCCCGAAACCGTACCCTAAGCCGTACCCTAACCCTAACCCTAAGCCTAACCCTAACCCTAGGCTACCCTTGACTGCTTCTGCCTCCAATAGATTTCCTAAGCACTAGTGTTTGAAGGAACAGCTTAAAAAGAGAATCCTAATGTGATTTCTTTATAATGGGTGTGTTCCTTATCTTATCCTAGTGTCTAAACTCTTCTCCATGGCTGGACCCCCAAATAATATTCCTTTACGTGCTAAGGGGTATCTAGAGAGTGGGATAGGTTTAATAACTACCCTAAACCTAACGCGTACCCTAACCCTAACCCCTACCCTAACCCTAACCCGTACCCTAATCCTAACCCGTACCCTAAACCGAGCCCTAACCCTAACACTAACCCTAACCATAACCCATACCCTACGCCGTACCCGAACCCCTCCCCGAACCCGTACCCTAAGCCGTACCCTAAGCCTAACCCTAAGCCTAACCCTAACCCTAGGCTACCCTTGACTGCTTCTGCCTCCAATAGATTTCCAAACACTAGTGTTTGAAGGAACAGCTTAAAAAGAGAATCCTAATGTGATTTCTTTATAATGGGTGTGTTCCTTATCTTATCCTAGTGTCTAAACTCTTCTCCATGGCTGGACCCCCAAATAATATTCCTTTACGTGCTAAGGGGTATCTAGAGAGTGGGATAGGTTTAATAACTACCCTAACCCTAACGCGTACCCTAACCCTAACCCCTACCCTAACCCTAAAACGTACCCTAATCCTAACCCGTACACTAAACCGAGCCCTAACCCTAACTCAAACCCTAACCCTAACCCTAACCCATACCCTACGCCGTACCCGAACCCCTCCCCGAACCCGTACCCTAAGCCGTACCCTAACCCTAACCCTAAGCCTAACCCTAACCCTAGGCTACCCTTGACTGCTTCTGCCTCCAATAGATTTCCTAAGCACTAGTGTTTGAAGGAACAGCTTAAAAAGAGAATCCTAATGTGATTTCTTTATAATGGGTGTGTTCCTTATCTTATCCTAGTGTCTAAACTCTTCTCCATGGCTGGACCCCCAAATAATATTCCTTTACGTGCTAAGGGGTATCTAGAGAGTGGGATAGGTTTAATAACTACCCTAACCCTAACGCGTACCCTAACCCTAACCCCTACCCTAACCCTAACATGTACCCTAATCCTAACCCGTACACTAAACCGAGCCCTAACCCTAACTCAAACCCTAACCCTAACCCATACCCTACGCCGTACCCGAACCCCTCCCCGAACCCGTAGACTAAGCCGTACCCTAAGCCTAACCCTAAGCCTAACCCTAACCCTAGGCTACCCTTGACTGCTTCTGCCTCCAATAGATTTCCTAAGCACTAGTGTTTGAAGGAACAGCTTAAAAAGAGAATCCTAATGTGATTTCTTTATAATGGGTGTGTTCCTTATCTTATCCTAGTGTCTAAACTCTTCTCCATGGCTGGACCCCCAAATAATATTCCTTTACGTGCTAAGGGGTATCTAGAGAGTGGGATAGGTTTAATAACTACCCTAACCCTAACACGTACCCTAACCCTAACCCCTACCCTAACCCTAACACGTACCCTAATCCTAACCCGTACCCTGAACCGAGCCCTAACCCTAAGACTAACCCTAACCCTAACCCTAACCCATACCCTACGCCGTACCCGAACCCCTCCCCGAACCCGTACCCTAAGCCGTACCCTAAGCCTAACCCTAAGCCTAACCCTAACCCTAGGCTACCCTTGACTGCTTCTGCCTCCAATAGATTTCCTAAGCACTAGTGTTTTAAGGAACGGCTTAAAAAGAGAATCCTAATGTGATTTCTTTATAATGGGTGTGTTCCTTATTTATCCTAGTGTCTAAACTCTTCTCCATGGCTGGACCCCCAAATAATATTCCTTTACGTGCTAAGGGGTATCTAGAGAGTGGGATAGGTTTACTAACTACCCTAACCTAATGCGTACCCTAACCCTAACCCCTACCCTAACCCTAACACGTACCCTAATCCTAACCCGTACCCTAAACCGAGCCCTAACCCTAACACGAACCCTAACACTAACCCTAACCCATACCCTACGCCGTACCCGAACCCCTCCCCGAACCCCTACCCTAAGCCGTACCCTAACCCTAACCCTAAGCCTAACACTAACCCTAGGCTACCCTTGACTGCTTCTGCCTCCAATAGATTTCCTAAGCACTAGTGTTTTAAGGAACAACTTAAAAAGAGAATCCTAATGTGATTTGTTTATAATGTATGTGTTCCTTATTTTATCCTAGTGTCTAAACTCTTCTCCATGGCTGGACCCGCAAATAATATTCCTTTACGTGCTAAGGGGTATCTAGAGAGTGGGATAGGTTTAATAACTTCCCTAACCCTAACGCGTACCCTAACCCTAACCCCTACCCTAACCCTAACACGTACCCTAATCCTAACCCGTACCCTGAACCGAGCCCTAACCCTAACACTAACCCTAACCCTAACCCTAACCCATACCCTACGCCGTACCCGAACCCCTCCCCGAACCCGTACCCTAAGCCGTACCCTAAGCCTAACCCTAAGCCTAACCCTAACCCTAGGCTACCCTTGACTGCTTCTGCCTCCAATAGATTTCCTAAGCACTAGTGTTTGAAGAAACAGCTTAAAAAGAGAATCCTAATGTGATTTCTTTATAATGGGTGTGTTCCTTATCTTATCCTAGTGTCTAAACTCTTCTCCATGGCTGGACCCCCAAATAATATTCCTTTACGTGCTAAGGGGTATCTAGAGAGTGGGATAGGTTTAATAACTACCCTAACCCTAACACGTACCCTAACCCTAACCCCTACCCTAACCCTAACACGTACCCTAATCCTAACCCGTACCCTGAACCGAGCCCTAACCCTAACACTAACCCTAACCCTAACCCTAACCCATACCCTACGCCGTACCCGAACCCCTCCCCGAACCCGTACCCTAAGCCGTACCCTCAGCCTAACCCTAAGCCTAACCCTAACCCTAGGCTACCCTTGACTGCTTCTGCCTCCAATAGATTTCCTAAGCACTAGTGTTTGAAGGAACAGCTTAAAAAGAGAATCCTAATGTGATTTCTTTATAATGGGTGTGTTCCTTATCTTATCCTAGTGTCTAAACTCTTCTCCATGGCTGGACCCACAAATAATACACCTTTACGTGCTAAGGGGTATCTAGAGAGTGGGATAGGTTTAATAACTACCCTAACCCTAACGCGTACCCTAACCCTAACACCTACCCTAACCCTAAAACGTACCCTAATCCTAACCCGTACACTAAACCGAGCCCTAACCCTAACTCAAACCCTAAACCTAACCCATACCCTACGCCGTACCCGAACCCCTCCCCGAACCCGTACCTTAAGCCGTACCCTAAGCCTAACCCTAAGCCTAACCCTAACCCTAGGCTACCCTTGACTGCTTCTGCCTCCAATAGATTTCCTAAGCACTAGTGTTTGAAGGAACAGCTTAAAAAGAGAATCCTAATGTGATTTCTTTATAATGGGTGTGTTCCTTATCTTATCCTAGTGTCTAAACTCTTCTCCATGGCTGGACCCCCAAATAATATTCCTTTACGTGCTAAGTGGTATCTAGAGAGTGGGATAGGTTTAATAACTACCCTAACCCTAATGCGTACCCTAACCCTAACCCCTACCCTAACCCTAACACTTACCCTAATCCTAACCCGTACCCTAAACCGAGCCCTAACCCTAACACGAACCCTAACCCTAACCCTAACCCATACCCTACGCCGTACCCGAACCCCTCCCCGAACCCCTACCCTAAGCCGTACCCTAACCCTAAACCTAAGCCTAACCCTAACCCTAGGCTACCCTTGACTGCTTCTGCCTCCAATAGATTTCCTAATTACTAGTGTTTGAAGGAACGGCTTAAAAAGAGAATCCTAATGTGATTTCTTTATAATGGGTGTGTTCCTTATCTTATCCTAGTGTCTAAACTCTTCTCCATGGCTGGACCCCCAAATAATATTCCTTTACGTGCTAAGGGGTATCTAGAGAGTGGGATAGGTTTAATAACTACCCTAAACCTAACGCGTAACCTAACCCTAACCCCTACCCTAACCCTAACCCGTACCCTAATCCTAACCCGTACCCTAAACCGAGCCCTAACCCTAACACTAACCCTAACCCTAACCCTAACCCATACCCTACGCCGTACCCGAACCCCTCCCCGAACCCGTACCCTAAGCCGTACCCAAAGCCTAACCCTAAGCCTAACCCTAACCCTAGGCTACCCTTGACTGCTTCTGCCTCCAATAGATTTCCTAAGCACTAGTGTTTGAAGGAACAGCTTAAAAAGAGAATCCTAATGTGATTTCTTTATAATGGGTGTGTTCCTTATCTTATCCTAGTGTCTAAACTCTTCTCCATGGCTGGACCCCCAAATAATATTCCTTTACATGCTAAGGGGTATCTAGAGAGTGGGATAGGTTTAATAACTACCCTAACCCTAACGCGTACCCTAACCCTAACCCCTACCCTAACCCTAAAACGTACCCTAATCCTAACCCGTACACTAAACCGAGCCCTAAACCTAACTCAAACCCTAACCCTAACCCTAACCCATACCCTACGCCGTACCCGAACCCCTCCCCGAACCCGTACCCTAAGCCGTACCCTAAGCCTAACCCTAAGCCTAACCCTAACCCTAGGCTACCCTTGACTGCTTCTGCCTCCAATAGATTTCCTAAGCACTAGTGTTTTAAGGAACGGCTTAAAAACAGAATCCTAATGTGATTTCTTTATAATGGGTGTGTTCCTTATCTTATCCTAGTGTCTAAACTCTTCTCCATGGCTGGACCCCCAAATAATATTCCTTTACGTGCTAAGGGGTATCTAGAGAGTGGGATAGGTTTAATAACTACCCTAACCCTAACGCGTACCCTAACCCTAACCCCTACCCTAACCCTAACACGTACCCTAATCCTAACCCGTACCCTAAACTGAGCCCTAACCCTAACACTAACCCTAACCCTAACCCTAACCCATACCCTACACTGTACCCGAACCCCTCCCCGAAACCGTACCCTAAGCCGTACCCTAACCCTAACCCTAAGCCTAACCCTAACCCTAGGCTACCCTTGACTGCTTCTGCCTCCAATAGATTTCCTAAGCACTAGTGTTTGAAGGAACAGCTTAAAAAGAGAATCCTAATGTGATTTCTTTATAATGGGTGTGTTCCTTATCTTATCCTAGTGTCTAAACTCTTCTCCATGGCTGGACCCCCAAATAATATTCCTTTACGTGCTAAGGGGTATCTAGAGAGTGGGATAGGTTTAATAACTACCCTAAACCTAACGCGTACCCTAACCCTAACCCCTACCCTAACCCTAACCCGTACCCTAATCCTAACCCGTACCCTAAACCGAGCCCTAACCCTAACACTAACTCTAACCCTAACCCTAACCCATACCCTACGCCGTACCCGAACCCCTCCCCGAACCCGTACCCTAAGCCCTACCCTAAGCCTAACCCTAAGCCTAACCCTAACCCTAGGCTACCCTTGACTGCTTCTGCCTCCAATAGATTTCCTAAGCACTAGTGTTTGAAGGAACAGCTTAAAAAGAGAATCCTAATGTGATTTCTTTATAATGGGTGTGTTCCTTATCTTATCCTAGTGTCTAAACTCTTCTCCATGGCTGGACCCCCAAATAATATTCCTTTACGTGCTAAGGGGTATCTAGAGAGTGGGATAGGTTTAATAACTACCCTAACCCTAACGCGTACCCTAACCCTAACCCCTACCCTAACCCTAAAACGTACCCTAATCCTAACCCGTACACTAAACCGAGCCCTAACCCTAACTCAAACACTAACCCTAACCCTAACCCATACCCTACGCCGTACCCGAACCCCTCCCCGAACCCGTACCCTAAGCCGTACCCTAACCGTAACCCTAAGCCTAACCCTAACCCTAGGCTGCCCTTGACTGCTTCTGCCTCCAATAGATTTCCTAAGCACTAGTGTTTGAAGGAACAGCTTAAAAAGAGAATCCTAATGTGATTTCTTTATAATGGGTGTGTTCCTTATCTTATCCTAGTGTCTAAACTCTTCTCCATGGCTGGACCCCCAAATAATATTCCTTTACGTGCTAAGGGGTATCTAGAGAGTGGGATAGGTTTAATAACTACCCTAACCCTAACGCGTACCCTAACCCTAACCCCTACCCTAACCCTAACACGTACCCTAATCCTAACCCGTACACTAAACCGAGCCCTAACCCTAACTCAAACCCTAACCCTAACCCATACCCTACGCCGTACCCGAACCCCTCCCCGAACCCGTAGACTAAGCCGTACCCTAAGCCTAACCCTAAGCCTAACCCTAACCCTAGGCTACCCTTGACTGCTTCTGCCTCCAATAGATTTCCTAAGCACTAGTGTTTGAAGGAACAGCTTAAAAAGAGAATCCTAATGTGATTTCTTTATAATGGGTGTGTTCCTTATCTTATCCTAGTGTCTAAACTCTTCTCCATGGCTGGACCCCCAAATAATATTCCTTTACGTGCTAAGGGGTATCTAGAGAGTGGGATAGGTTTAATAACTACCCTAACCCTAACACGTACCCTAACCCTAACCCCTACCCTAACCCTAACACATACCCTAATTCTAACCCGTACCCTGAACCGAGCCCTAACCCTAAGACTAACCCTAACCCTAACCCTAACCCATACCCTACGCCGTACCCGAACCCCTCCCCGAACCCGTACCCTAAGCCGTACCCTAAGCCTAACCCTAAGCCTAACCCTAACCCTAGGCTACCCTTGACTGCTTCTGCCTCCAATAGATTTCCTAAGCACTAGTGTTTTAAGGAACGGCTTAAAAACAGAATCCTAATGTGATTTCTTTATAATGGGTGTGTTCCTTATTTATCCTAGTGTCTAAACTCTTCTCCATGGCTGGACCCCCAAATAATATTCCTTTACGTGCTAAGGGGTATCTAGAGAGTGGGATAGGTTTACTAACTACCCTAACCTAATGCGTACCCTAACCCTAACCCCTACCCTAACCCTAACACGTACCCTAATCCTAACCCGTACCCTAAACCGAGCCCTAACCCTAACACGAACCCTAACACTAACCCTAACCCATACCCTTCGCCGTACCCGAACCCCTCCCCGAACCCCTACCCTAAGCCGTACCCTAACCCTAACCCTAAGCCTAACCCTAACCCTAGGCTACCCTTGACTGCTTCTGCCTCCAATAGATTTCCTAAGCACTAGTGTTTTAAGGAACAACTTAAAAAGAGAATCCTAATGTGATTTGTTTATAATGTATGTGTTCCTTATTTTATCCTAGTGTCTAAACTCTTCTCCATGGCTGGACCCGCAAATAATATTCCTTTACGTGCTAAGGGGTATCTAGAGAGTGGGATAGGTTTAATAACTTCCCTAACCCTAACGCGTACCCTAACCCTAACCCCTACCCTAACCCTAACACGTACCCTAATCCTAACTCGTACCCTGAACCGAGCCCTAACCCTAACACTAACCCTAACCCTAACCCTAACCCATACCCTACGCCGTACCCGAACCCCTCCCCGAACCCGTACCCTAAGCCGTACCCTAAGCCTAACCCTAAGCCTAACCCTAACCCTAGGCTACCCTTGACTGCTTCTGCCTCCAATAGATTTCCTAAGCACTAGTGTTTGAAGAAACAGCTTAAAAAGAGAATCCTAATGTGATTTCTTTATAATGGGTGTGTTCCTTATCTTATCCTAGTGTCTAAACTCTTCTCCATGGCTGGACCCCCAAATAATATTCCTTTACGTGCTAAGGGGTATCTAGAGAGTGGGATAGGTTTAATAACTACCCTAACCCTAACACGTACCCTAACCCTAACCCCTACCCTAACCCTAACACGTACCCTAATCCTAACCCGTACCCTGAACCGAGCCCTAACCCTAACACTAACCCTAACCCTAACCCTAACCCATACCCTACGCCGTACCCGAACCCCTCCCCGAACCCGTACCCTAAGCCGTACCCTAAGCCTAACCCTAAGCCTAACCCTAACCCTAGGCTACCCTTGACTGCTTCTGCCTCCAATAGATTTCCTAAGCACTAGTGTTTGAAGGAACAGCTTAAAAAGAGAATCCTAATGTGATTTCTTTATAATGGGTGTGTTCCTTATCTTATCCTAGTGTCTAAACTCTTCTCCATGGCTGGACCCCCAAATAATATTCCTTTACGTGCTAAGGGGTATCTAGAGAGTGGGATAGGTTTAATAACTACCCTAACCCTAACGCGTACCCTAACCCTAACCCCTACCCTAACCCTAAAACGTACCCTAATCCTAACCCGTACACTAAACCGAGCCCTAACCCTAACTCAAACCCTAACCCTAACCCTAACCCATACCCTACGCCGTACCCGAACCCCTCCCCGAACCCGTACCCTAAGCCATACCCTAACCCTAACCCTAAGCCTAACCCTAACCCTAGGCTACCCTTGACTGCTTCTGCCTCCAATAGATTTCCTAAGCACTAGTGTTTGAAGGAACAGCTTAAAAAGAGAATCCTAATGTGATTTCTTTATAATGGGAGTGTTCCTTATCTTATCCTAGTGTCTAAACTCTTCTCCATGGCTGGACCCCCAAATAATATTCCTTTACGTGCTAACGGATATCTAGAGAGTGGGATAGGTTTAATAACTACCCTAACCCTAACACGTACCCTAACCCTAACCCCTACCCTAACCCTAACACGTACCCTAATCCTAACCCGTACCCTGAACCGAGCCCTAACCCTAACACTAACCCTAACCCTAACCCTAACCCATACCCTACGCCGTAACCGAACCCCTCCCCGAACCCGTACCCTAAGCCGTACCCTAAGCCTAACCCTAAGCCTAACCCTAACCCTAGGCTACCCTTGACTGCTTCTGCCTCCAATAGATTTCCTAAGCACTAGTGTTTTAAGGAACGGCTTAAAAAGAGAATCCTAATGTGATTTCTTTATAATGGGTGTGTTCCTTATCTTATCCTAGTGTCTAAACTCTTCTCCATGGCTGGACCCCCAAATAATATTCCTTTACGTGCTAAGGGGTATCTAGAGAGTGGGATAGGTTTAATAACTACCCTAACCCTAACGCGTACCCTAACCCTAACCCCTACCCTAACCCTAACACGTACCCTAATCCTAACCCGTACCCTAAACTGAGCCCTAACCCTAACACTAACCCTAACCCTAACCCTAACCCATACCCTACACTGTACCCGAACCCCTCCCCGAAACCGTACCCTAAGCCGTACCCTAACCCTAACCCTAAGCCTAACCCTAACCCTAGGCTACCCTTGACTGCTTCTGCCTCCAATAGATTTCCTAAGCACTAGTGTTTGAAGGAACAGCTTAAAAAGAGAATCCTAATGTGATTTCTTTATAATGGGTGTGTTCCTTATCTTATCCTAGTGTCTAAACTCTTCTCCATGGCTGGACCCCCAAATAATATTCCTTTACGTGCTAAGGGGTATCTAGAGAGTGGGATAGGTTTAATAACTACCCTAAACCTAACGCGTACCCTAACCCTAACCCCTACCCTAACCCTAACCCGTACCCTAATCCTAACCCGTACCCTAAACCGAGCCCTAACCCTAACACTAACCCTAACCCTAACCCTAACCCATACCCTACGCCGTACCCGAACCCCTCCCCGAACCCGTACCCTAAGCCGTACCCTAAGCCTAACCCTAAGCCTAACCCTAACCCTAGGCTACCCTTGACTGCTTCTGCCTCCAATAGATTTCCTAAGCACTAGTGTTTGAAGGAACAGCTTAAAAAGAGAATCCTAATGTGATTTCTTTATAATGGGTGTGTTCCTTATCTTATCCTAGTGTCTAAACTCTTCTCCATGGCTGGACCCCCAAATAATATTCCTTTACGTGCTAAGGGGTATCTAGAGAGTGGGATAGGTTTAATAACTACCCTAACCCTAACGCGTACCCTAACCCTAACCCCTACCCTAACCCTAAAACGTACCCTAATCCTAACCCGTACACTAAACCGAGCCCTAACCCTATCTCAAACCCTAACCCTAACCCTAACCCATACCCTACGCCGTACCCGAACCCCTCCCCGAACCCGTACCCTAAGCCGTACCCTAACCCTAACCCTAAGCCTAACCCTAACCCTAGGCTACCCTTGACTGCTTCTGCCTCCAATAGATTTCCTAAGCACTAGTGTTTGAAGGAACAGCTTAAAAAGAGAATCCTAATGTGATTTCTTTATAATGGGTGTGTTCCTTATCTTATCCTAGTGTCTAAACTCTTCTCCATGGCTGGACCCCCAAATAATATTCCTTTACGTGCTAAGGGGTATCTAGAGAGTGGGATAGGTTTAATAACTACCCTAACCCTAACGCGTACCCTAACCCTAACCCCTACCCTAACCCTAACATGTACCCTAATCCTAACCCGTACACTAAACCGAGCCCTAACCCTAACTCAAACCCTAACCCTAACCCATACCCTACGCCGTACCCGAACCCCTCCCCGAACCCGTAGACTAAGCCGTACCCTAAGCCTAACCCTAAGCCTAACCCTAACCCTAGGCTACCCTTGACTGCTTCTGCCTCCAATAGATTTCCTAAGCACTAGTGTTTGAAGGAACAGCTTAAAAAGAGAATCCTAATGTGATTTCTTTATAATGGGTGTGTTCCTTATCTTATCCTAGTGTCTAAACTCTTCTCCATGGCTGGACCCCCAAATAATATTCCTTTACGTGCTAAGGGGTATCTAGAGAGTGGGATAGGTTTAATAACTACCCTAACCCTAACACGTACCCTAACCCTAACCCCTACCCTAACCCTAACACGTACCCTAATCCTAACCCGTACCCTGAACCGAGCCCTAACCCTAAGACTAACCCTAACCCTAACCCTAACCCATACCCTACGCCGTACCCGAACCCCTCCCCGAACCCGTACCCTAAGCCGTACCCTAAGCCTAACCCTAAGCCTAACCCTAACCCTAGGCTACCCTTGACTGCTTCTGCCTCCAATAGATTTCCTAAGCACTAGTGTTTTAAGGAACGGCTTAAAAAGAGAATCCTAATGTGATTTCTTTATAATGGGTGTGTTCCTTATTTATCCTAGTGTCTAAACTCTTCTCCATGGCTGGACCCCCAAATAATATTCCTTTACGTGCTAAGGGGTATCTAGAGAGTGGGATAGGTTTACTAACTACCCTAACCTAATGCGTACCCTAACCCTAACCCCTACCCTAACCCTAACACGTACCCTAATCCTAACCCGTACCCTAAACCGAGCCCTAACCCTAACACGAACCCTAACACTAACCCTAACCCATACCCTACGCCGTACCCGAACCCCTCCCCGAACCCCTACCCTAAGCCGTACCCTAACCCTAACCCTAAGCCTAACCCTAACCCTAGGCTACCCTTGACTGCTTCTGCCTCCAATAGATTTCCTAAGCACTAGTGTTTTAAGGAACGGCTTAAAAACAGAATCCTAATGTGATTTCTTTATAATGGGTGTGTTCCTTATCTTATCCTAGTGTCTAAACTCTTCTCCATGGCTGGACCCCCAAATAATATTCCTTTACGTGCTAAGGGGTATCTAGAGAGTGGGATAGGTTTAATAACTACCCTAACCCTAACGCGTACCCTAACCCTAACCCCTACCCTAACCCTAACACGTACCCTAATCCTAACCCGTACCCTGAACCGAGCCCTAACCCTTACACTAACCCTAACCCTAACACTAACCCATACCCTACGCCGTACCCGAACCCCTCCCCGAACCCGTACCCTAAGCCGTACCCTAACCCAAACCCTAAGCCTAACCCTAACCCTAGGCTACCCTTGACTGCTACTGCCTCCAATAGATTTCCTAAGCACTAGTGTTTTAAGGAACAGCTTAAAAGAGAATCCTAATGTGATTTCTTTATAATGGGTGTGTTCCTTATCTTATCCTAGTGTCTAAACTCTTCTCCATGGCTGGACCCCCAAATAATATTCCTTTACGTGCTAAGGGGTATCTAGAGAGTGGGATAGGTTTAATAACTACCCTAACCCTAAAGCGTACCCTAACCCTAACCCCTACCCTAACCCTAACACGTACCCTAATGCTAACCCGTACCCTAAACCGAGACCTAAAGCTAAAACTAACCCTAACCCTAACCCTAACCCATACCCTACGCCGTACCCGAACCCCTACACGAACCCGTACCCTAAGCCGTACCCTAACCCTAACCCTAAGCCTAACCCTAACCCTAGGCTACCCTTGACTGCTTCTGCCTCCAATAGATTTCCTAAGCACTAGTGTTTTAAGGAACGGCTTAAAAAGAGAATCCTAATGTGATTTCTTTATAATGGGTGTGTTCCTTATCTTATCCTAGTGTCTAAACTCTTCTCCATGGCTGGACCCCCAAATAATATTCCTTTACGTGCTAAGGGGTATCTAGAGAGTGGGATAGGTTTAATAACTACCTAACCCTAACGCGTACCCTAACCCTAACCCCTACCCTAACCCTAACACGTACCCTAATCCTAACCCGTACCCTAAACTGAGCCCTAACCCTAACACTAACCCTAACCCTAACCCTAACCCATACCCTACACTGTACCCGAACCCCTCCCCGAAACCGTACCCTAAGCCGTACCCTAACCCTAACCCTAAGCCTAACCCTAACCCTAGGCTACCCTTGACTGCTTCTGCCTCCAATAGATTTCCTAAGCACTAGTGTTTGAAGGAACAGCTTAAAAAGAGAATCCTAATGTGATTTCTTTATAATGGGTGTGTTCCTTATCTTATCCTAGTGTCTAAACTCTTCTCCATGGCTGGACCCCCAAATAATATTCCTTTACGTGCTAAGGGGTATCTAGAGAGTGGGATAGGTTTAATAACTACCCTAAACCTAACGCGTACCCTAACCCTAACCCCTACCCTAACCCTAACCCGTACCCTAATCCTAACCCGTACCCTAAACCGAGCCCTAACCCTAACACTAACCCTAACCCTAACCCATACCCTACGCCGTACCCGAACCCCTCCCCGAACCCGTACCCTAAGCCGTACCCTAAGCCTAACCCTAAGCCTAACCCTAACCCTAGGCTACCCTTGACTGCTTCTGCCTCCAATAGATTTCCAAACACTAGTGTTTGAAGGAACAGCTTAAAAAGAGAATCCTAATGTGATTTCTTTATAATGGGTGTGTTCCTTATCTTATCCTAGTGTCTAAACTCTTCTCCATGGCTGGACCCCCAAATAATATTCCTTTACGTGCTAAGGGGTATCTAGAGAGTGGGATAGGTTTAATAACTACCCTAACCCTAACGCGTACCCTAACCCTAACCCCTACCCTAACCCTAAAACGTACCCTAATCCTAACCCGTACACTAAACCGAGCCCTAACCCTAACTCAAACCCTAACCCTAACCCTAACCCATACCCTACGCCGTACCCGAACCCCTCCCCGAACCCGTACCCTAAGCCGTACCCTAACCCTAACCCTAAGCCTAACCCTAACCCTAGGCTACCCTTGACTGCTTCTGCCTCCAATAGATTTCCTAAGCACTAGTGTTTGAAGGAACAGCTTAAAAAGAGAATCCTAATGTGATTTCTTTATAATGGGTGTGTTCCTTATCTTATCCTAGTGTCTAAACTCTTCTCCATGGCTGGACCCCCAAATAATATTCCTTTACGTGCTAAGGGGTATCTAGAGAGTGGGATAGGTTTAATAACTACCCTAACCCTAACGCGTACCCTAACCCTAACCCCTACCCTAACCCTAACATGTACCCTAATCCTAACCCGTACACTAAACCGAGCCCTAACCCTAACTCAAACCCTAACCCTAACCCATACCCTACGCCGTACCCGAACCCCTCCCCGAACCCGTAGACTAAGCCGTACCCTAAGCCTAACCCTAAGCCTAACCCTAACACTAGGCTACCCTTGACTGCTTCTGCCTCCAATAGATTTCCTAAGCACTACTGTTTGAAGGAACAGCTTAAAAAGAGAATCCTAATGTGATTTCTTTATAATGGGTGTGTTCCTTATCTTATCCTAGTGTCTAAACTCTTCTCCATGGCTGGACCCCCAAATAATATTCCTTTACGTGCTAAGGGGTATCTAGAGAGTGGGATAGGTTTAATAACTACCCTAACCCTAACACGTACCCTAACCCTAACCCCTACCCTAACCCTAACACGTACCCTAATCCTAACCCGTACCCTGAACCGAGCCCTAACCCTAAGACTAACCCTAACCCTAACCCTAACCCATACCCTACGCCGTACCCGAACCCCTCCCCGAACCCGTACCCTAAGCCGTACCCTAAGCCTAACCCTAAGCCTAACCCTAACCCTAGGCTACCCTTGACTGCTTCTGCCTCCAATAGATTTCCTAAGCACTAGTGTTTTAAGGAACGGCTTAAAAAGAGAATCCTAATGTGATTTCTTTATAATGGGTGTGTTCCTTATTTATCCTAGTGTCTAAACTCTTCTCCATGGCTGGACCCCCAAATAATATTCCTTTACGTGCTAAGGGGTATCTAGAGAGTGGGATAGGTTTACTAACTACCCTAACCTAATGCGTACCCTAACCCTAACCCCTACCCTAACCCTAACACGTACCCTAATCCTAACCCGTACCCTAAACCGAGCCCTAACCCTAACACGAACCCTAACACTAACCCTAACCCATACCCTACGCCGTACCCGAACCCCTCCCCGAACCCCTACCCTAAGCCGTACCCTAACCCTAACCCTAAGCCTAACACTAACCCTAGGCTACCCTTGACTGCTTCTGCCTCCAATAGATTTCCTAAGCACTAGTGTTTTAAGGAACAACTTAAAAAGAGAATCCTAATGTGATTTGTTTATAATGTATGTGTTCCTTATTTTATCCTAGTGTCTAAACTCTTCTCCATGGCTGGACCCGCAAATAATATTCCTTTACGTGCTAAGGGGTATCTAGAGAGTGGGATAGGTTTAATAACTTCCCTAACCCTAACGCGTACCCTAACCCTAACCCCTACCCTAACCCTAACACGTACCCTAATCCTAACCCGTACCCTGAACCGAGCCCTAACCCTAACACTAACCCTAACCCTAACCCTAACCCATACCCTACGCCGTACCCGAACCCCTCCCCGAACCCGTACCCTAAGCCGTACCCTAAGCCTAACCCTAAGCCTAACCCTAACCCTAGGCTACCCTTGACTGCTTCTGCCTCCAATAGATTTCCTAAGCACTAGTGTTTGAAGAAACAGCTTAAAAAGAGAATCCTAATGTGATTTCTTTATAATGGGTGTGTTCCTTATCTTATCCTAGTGTCTAAACTCTTCTCCATGGCTGGACCCCCAAATAATATTCCTTTACGTGCTAAGGGGTATCTAGAGAGTGGGATAGGTTTAATAACTACCCTAACCCTAACACGTACCCTAACCCTAACCCCTACCCTAACCCTAACACGTACCCTAATCCTAACCCGTACCCTGAACCGAGCCCTAACCCTAACACTAACCCTAACCCTAACCCTAACCATACCCTACGCCGTACCCGAACCCCTCCCCGAACCCGTACCCTAAGCCGTACCCTCAGCCTAACCCTAAGCCTAACCCTAACCCTAGGCTACCCTTGACTGCTTCTGCCTCCAATAGATTTCCTAAGCACTAGTGTTTGAAGGAACAGCTTAAAAAGAGAATCCTAATGTGATTTCTTTATAATGGGTGTGTTCCTTATCTTATCCTAGTGTCTAAACTCTTCTCCATGGCTGGACCCACAAATAATACACCTTTACGTGCTAAGGGGTATCTAGAGAGTGGGATAGGTTTAATAACTACCCTAACCCTAACGCGTACCCTAACCCTAACACCTACCCTAACCCTAAAACGTACCCTAATCCTAACCCGTACACTAAACCGAGCCCTAACCCTAACTCAAACCCTAAACCTAACCCATACCCTACGCCGTACCCGAACCCCTCCCCGAACCCGTACCTTAAGCCGTACCCTAAGCCTAACCCTAAGCCTAACCCTAACCCTAGGCTACCCTTGACTGCTTCTGCCTCCAATAGATTTCCTAAGCACTAGTGTTTGAAGGAACAGCTTAAAAAGAGAATCCTAATGTGATTTCTTTATAATGGGTGTGTTCCTTATCTTATCCTAGTGTCTAAACTCTTCTCCATGGCTGGACCCCCAAATAATATTCCTTTACGTGCTAAGTGGTATCTAGAGAGTGGGATAGGTTTAATAACTACCCTAACCCTAATGCGTACCCTAACCCTAACCCCTACCCTAACCCTAACACTTACCCTAATCCTAACCCGTACCCTAAACCGAGCCCTAACCCTAACACGAACCCTAACCCTAACCCTAACCCATACCCTACGCCGTACCCGAACCCCTCCCCGAACCCCTACCCTAAGCCGTACCCTAACCCTAAACCTAAGCCTAACCCTAACCCTAGGCTACCCTTGACTGCTTCTGCCTCCAATAGATTTCCTAATTACTAGTGTTTGAAGGAACGGCTTAAAAAGAGAATCCTAATGTGATTTCTTTATAATGGGTGTGTTCCTTATCTTATCCTAGTGTCTAAACTCTTCTCCATGGCTGGACCCCCAAATAATATTCCTTTACGTGCTAAGGGGTATCTAGAGAGTGGGATAGGTTTAATAACTACCCTAAACCTAACGCGTAACCTAACCCTAACCCCTACCCTAACCCTAACCCGTACCCTAATCCTAACCCGTACCCTAAACCGAGCCCTAACCCTAACACTAACCCTAACCCTAACCCTAACCCATACCCTACGCCGTACCCGAACCCCTCCCCGAACCCGTACCCTAAGCCGTACCCAAAGCCTAACCCTAAGCCTAACCCTAACCCTAGGCTACCCTTGACTGCTTCTGCCTCCAATAGATTTCCTAAGCACTAGTGTTTGAAGGAACAGCTTAAAAAGAGAATCCTAATGTGATTTCTTTATAATGGGTGTGTTCCTTATCTTATCCTAGTGTCTAAACTCTTCTCCATGGCTGGACCCCCAAATAATATTCCTTTACATGCTAAGGGGTATCTAGAGAGTGGGATAGGTTTAATAACTACCCTAACCCTAACGCGTACCCTAACCCTAACCCCTACCCTAACCCTAAAACGTACCCTAATCCTAACCCGTACACTAAACCGAGCCCTAAACCTAACTCAAACCCTAACCCTAACCCTAACCCATACCCTACGCCGTACCCGAACCCCTCCCCGAACCCGTACCCTAAGCCGTACCCTAAGCCTAACCCTAAGCCTAACCCTAACCCTAGGCTACCCTTGACTGCTTCTGCCTCCAATAGATTTCCTAAGCACTAGTGTTTTAAGGAACGGCTTAAAAACAGAATCCTAATGTGATTTCTTTATAATGGGTGTGTTCCTTATCTTATCCTAGTGTCTAAACTCTTCTCCATGGCTGGACCCCCAAATAATATTCCTTTACGTGCTAAGGGGTATCTAGAGAGTGGGATAGGTTTAATAACTACCCTAACCCTAACGCGTACCCTAACCCTAACCCCTAA